>NC_090648.1:501736315-501841315 GCF_040937935.1 Hyperolius riggenbachi
TCAGGTGACCGCGTGCGCCTGCTACGTCTCCCCACGGCAGTGCGCGCGTACTCCCAGGGACGTACGTGCCGACCATGCTGACCAGGGCTTTACACCGGGGCTGTTTACAGATGATCGGAAGGAGATACCGGGCCACAGGAGGTGCTGTAAGTCTTTGCGCACCTCTCCGCAAACACACACAGGGTGTCTATTTCTCATTATATTTAGGGCTAAGGTATCCTTTAAGCAGCGATTCATGCTTTCTAGGTATTCCAAAAAGCGGCGATTCCAAAAATCACTATGCCAATGAAAGTGGATGGAGGTAACCCCACCGCAGCGATTGAGAATTGGCTAAATCGGGTGAAGCCGACAGTGCAAAATAGAGTATATACCCATTTTTTTTGTTATTTCATGAATATTTCTGTTAGACTAATAAATATGGAAAATAACAGTATTAAAAGGGCGTGGGGTGAAGCTAAAATAAGTGTGATTGATAAATATCTTTGTGTATTGAACTCCAAATGAACATGAAAAATATTTACAGAGGTAATGATATTAAAACACTAATATATTAGCGATATTTAACTACAACTAATCCTAACCCATACTCTCACACAGAACCCTCCCTCTACTTCTATTTTATATTGTAAATAAAGAGAAAACTGTTTCAGGCATTTTCCATCTTTACTACCTCTGACTGAAGCCAATCCTGATGTCATTTCCTCCCTTACTCTTTTTTTTCCTCCTAGAAACTGCACTGTCATATCTAACTTGCTATGTAAACATGTGAGCACAGCATAGATCATATTTCAGCAGCTTCTGCAGAGGTGTGAGGTGTATTTCCCTTCTCAGCCCCCTGTCACACTGAACTGCCCTCAGCCAATCAGTGAGGAGCAGGAATGTGGGAGGGGGAGATAACAAGCTTCCCTCTCTCCGACAATGTACCAGAATAGAGCCAGGCTGACTGAGATAATATTTATTACAGCAGAAACCTTTATGACTATATTGGAATGCCTGCAATGCAGGGTCAAGATGTAGACTTCATAATAAACACAGAGCAGTGGGTTAAAGGAATTTGATTTTGTGGCTGACAATCCCGCTTTAATGGTTATCGTTTGACGACACTTTCGTTTTTAGTTATGTTTTTTTATAATCGAGTGTGATTTTTCCCATTGATGGTGACATCATCGATGTATTACATCATTTTATTTCTGCTCGCATATATCTGATCGTTTAGACGATTCTTCATTTAAAATTGTATCGTGGGTGGTCGCCTTACTGCGTGTGGAGCAGCCGGACAGGAATTGGAGGCATTTGTAGCCAGAGGTCTCGCTACGAGAAGCTGCTTTGGCATTTCAGGTGTGATGTTTCCTCTAATCAAGTCGTTGGGAACAAAGCCTGACAGCACAGAACGAAACCGCGAGTGCCGCGCAGAGAGGAAGTTCCATTCTCAGAATCCCCAGGCGGCCGGGGGTCAGTCTATTTATAACCCCTTCATTCGTCCCCACTAATTTCCAGCGGAACGCAGAGACATTGAGGGGCAGCTATTCCGGGAAGAAAGCCCACGCCGGCAGGGATTAATATTTATTTCTCCCCATAATAAACAACTTCAAAGACCTCAGCAAAAGGACTGGAATCTTCCGAAGTAGGAATTTATTTCGGCTAAATTTACACCGTTGATGTGAGACTTACAACTGATTGCGTCAGGTTTTTTTTGCAGTCTTTAAAGAGAAGCAGAGATGAAGCACCCTCTTGTAATTTACCTTATAAATCAGTGGGAACATGACACTAAACACCTAATCTGCTCTTTGTTTCATTGTTCTCTGTTTAATCTGACTGTTATCACCTCTGATAAGAATCCCCGACTGAGCACTCAGTCTAGTTTTGCTATGGAAAGATTATAGCGGAGTCTGTCTTCTCTGGTGTCTTTTCAAGCCCAAGCCTGCCCCCTTGTGGCTCTGCTATAATGACTCAGCTATATATTTTCCCTGCAAAGTCAGACTGAATGCTCAGTCCGGGATTCTTATCACAGCTGGTAACAGACACTTTTAGCAGTGAGGATGAAACAGAGAGCAGGGTAGGTGTTTTCTCTAATGTTCCCACTGATATATATGGTAAAATACACAAGGGTGCTTCATCTCTGGTTCCCTTTAACCACTTCAGCCTACAGTGCTGTTCACTTTATGTATCCAAGCAACTTTCACCTCCCATTTATTCCCTAATAACTTTATTACTACTTATCACACTGAAATGATATATATCTTGTATTTTTCTGCAACCATTTAGGGCTTTCTTTGGGTGGTACATTTTGCTGAGAATTATTTTATTCTAAATTCATTTTAACAGGAAGATTAAGAAAGAAATGGAAAAAAAATGTTATTTCTCAGGTTTTGGCCATTATAGTTTGAAATTAATACATGCTACCATAATTAAAACCCATGTATTTTATTTGCCCATTTGTCCCGCTTATTACACCATTTAAATGATATCCCTATCACAATGTACGGCGCCGATATTTTATTTGTAAATAAAGGTGTATTTTTTCAATTTGCGTCCATCACTATTTACAAGCCTACAATTTAAAAAAAAATATATTAACCACTTAAGCCCGAAGGGTTGAAATTTTTTTACATCCGAACAACTTTCACCCCCCATTCATTTGCCAATAACTTTATCACTACTCATCACAATTAATTGATCTATATCTTGTTTTTTCCGCCACCAATTAGGCTTTCTGTGGGTGGTATATTTTGCTAAGAGCCACTTTACTGTAAATGCATTTTAACAGGAAGAATAAGAAAAAAATGGAAAAAATTCATTATTTCTCAGTTTTCAGCCATTATAGTTTTAAAATAATACATGCCTCCATAAATAAAACTCACGTATTGTATTTGCCCATATGCCCCGGGTATTTCACCGTTAAAATTATGTCCCTATCACAATGTATGGCGACAATATTTTATTTGGAAATAAAGGTGCATTTTTTCCGTTTTGCGTCCATCACTGTTTAGAAGCCCATAATTTATTAAATCATATTGATATACTCCTTTGACATGCATATTTAAAAAGTTCAGACCCTTAGGTAACTATTTATGTTTTTTTTTTTTTTATTATTGTAATTTTTTTTTTAATGTAAACTTGTATGTGGGTATTTTTTGGTGTGGGAGGTAAACAGGGTTTTTTTTAATATATGTATATGTTTAGTTTGAAAACTATTTTTTTTTGGGTGTAATTAGCTATTTGGCCACAAGATGGCCAGAATCAAAAAGTCCTGGGAGCGATCGATCTCGCTCCCAGGCAGAAGAAAGGAGCCCAGAGCTCAGAAAAGCCGCAGCATCTGAAGAGATGCTGTCGGCTTTTCTCTGGGGGGATCCGATCAGCGAAAGGGATTTATAATCCCTTTCACTGATCGGTGGGATAGCGGCCCGCAGCGGGGGCGCGCACGGGGGGGCCCGCGGGAGCGCGCGCGACCCGCGGGAGTGCGCACAGCCCAACTGGACGAGAAATCTCGTCCAGTTGGGCTTAAGTGGTTAATATACTCCTTTGACATGCATATTTAAAAAGTTCAGACCCTTAGGTAACCATTTATGTTGTTTTTGTTTTGTTTTTAAATTGTAATTTTTTTACTATGAACAGCCCATTGATTTTTCATTACTGTGAGTTGGGCTGAGTTACAGGCTGCTCTAACGTCTGATTCAGAGACGGACACGGCACCCTAGTGGAGATGTAGCTTAAGAAATTTTTATTAAAACAAACGTACAAATATAATTAATACCCTTCAATATACAGGTAGTCCCCGACTTACGAACGACCCGCCGATACGAACGGCATGGATTCTGTGGGAACAATTAAAAATAAAATTTCAAATTGGACTTGTAGGGCCATATGCAAATTGATATTTTGACAACTTCTAAATACAACGCCTTTTAAGCCACCAGCAGGCAAACAAAAACTCAAAATAAATTTTGACAGTACTTTTTCATTAACTTTTTGGTCCTTTTTCCCATGGCAAATTGCTAAAAAGTTATTATAAATTAAAGATGAAAAATTATCTCCTGGGAGAAAACTCAGGAGAAAAAGTTAATTGCATATGGGCCGTAGTTTGAGAAAATCAATTTAAAAAAAAATTCAAAGAAAAAATGTCTTTTAAACTTATATAAGCAGGTACAGGGGGCAGAGGTAATACAGAGGGGGACACTGGAGGCACAGGGGACAGAGATGGCACAGTGTTCTGACTTAACTCTCAATTAAGCGCCTCCCCCCACCCCCCGAAATCCCCAGGGGGAGATTTGGGGATCGCTTCTGTGTAGAGGCAGAGCTTTGGGCCTCTCCCGTCAATCTGCAAGGATCTGGGCCTCCTCCCGCCCCTCTCAGTCTTCTTTCACTGAGAGGGGCGGGGAGAGGCGGCGATCAGAGCAGAGAGATTGGACTGGAGGCAGAGTTACAGCCCAAAGCTCTGCCTCCCCTGGGCAGCAAAATCCACGACTTCGAAAGTCGTAGATTTTTGTTTCGGGGGTTTATTTGACAGTTCAGCCGTGGGGATGCAGTGTTTCAGGTATGACTTGAAGTCTAAAGAGGACTGAAAAATAAAAACAAGTTTTTTAGAATGCTTCAATCTCTTTAAAAACAAACCTACAGTCCCTCTCTCGTTCGGTAACTGGAACAGAGAACAGAGGTGTGTTCATGCTGGACACTTCTGTGCATAGTCCGTTCCTCTACTGCTGTTCCCTCCTCTTCCCCGCCCCATTCACTCCCCTTAAGAGGAAGGGAATGGGAGAGTACTGGGAGGGAACATCACCACAAGCCCGCCTCTTCCTGTCTGAAATTGTGACTTTTTGATATTTGTCCCGATTATGTTTTTTTGATTTGTCAGCTATTATTCCTGCACTATTTTTTTCCTTCTGCACAATTTCACTGTTCTTGTGTGTTTCTTAACTTCAGTGTGCATACCGTACGTACCAGGAGCTAGTCATCCTGCACGTCTTCTTGACCAACAAAATAATTTGTGCCACTTAGCCAGTTGAGGACCACAGGCTTACACCGCCCCCGGTAGAGATGGCACGAAAGGTTCGCCGGCGAACGGGAACCGGCGAGCTTCCGGGGTTCGCGATCACAGAAAACCGCAGACTTTACCGGAAGTTCGATTTGCCCCAATAGTGCATCATGAGGGTCAACTTTGACCCTCTACATCACAGTCAGCAGGCACATTGTAGCCAATCAGGCTACACTCCCTCCTGGAGCCCCACCCTCCCCCTTATAACTGCACCTGTGTAACAGCTGCACATTGTATTGTAATACCAGTCACTGCACCTGTGTGACTGCACATTGTATTAGTCAAGTCAGGACATACCCTTCACTTCATCCCCCCCAATATGGACAAAACAGGTAGAGGCAGGGGCAGACCCAGAGGCAGGTCTGTTCGAGGTTGTGCTAACGTGATTTTGTGCGACCCTGGCCCAAAGTAGTGCTCAGAAGAAGGCACGTCCCATCAACTCCCAAGGATTGTCAGGACGTGGTTGACTAACACAGAACACCTCATCTTCCCCAACCACCAGCGCTACTACTAGCACCACTTCCGCTGCATTTGACACTTCGCAGGAGTTATTTGGTGGGGAAATCACTGATGCAAAGCCATTCTTGTTACAACAAGATGAAGGCGCTAAGCAAGTTACACCACCTCATATGTCTGAGTTAGGCAACACTATGGACGTAATGTGTGAGGAGGATGATGATGAAGTACCTGCTGTTGGTGCAGTTTTGGAGGTGTCTGAGGCAAGCGAAGCTGGGGAGGATGATTATGATGATACGGATGCCACGTGGGTTCCCAATAGAGGAGATGAACAGGGGGACAGTTCAGAGGGGGAGTCAGAGAGGAGTAGGAGGAGACAAGTTGCTGAAAGAAGCAGGGGGAGCTCGCCGTCAGAAACAGCTGGTGGCAGTGTCCGGCGCCATGTATCGCCACCTATGGACAGCCAGCCAACATCAGCTGCTGAGGCCACCATAGTGCCCACACCCCAGGGGGGCTCAGTGGTTTGGAAATGTTTTAGTGTGTCTGCCGTAGATCAGAGCAATGCCATCTGTTCTCTCTGCCTCCAAAAATTGATCCATGGAAAGGCCAACACCCACGTAGGGACAACTGCCTTACGAAGGCACATGCTGAAAAGGCACAAACTGCAATGGGAAGAGCACCTGAGCTAAAGCAGCACACAAAAGAAAAGCCACCCTCCTTTTCTCCTCTTCCTCCTTTAGGTGCAGTATCTTCAGCCACTTTCTCCCTTGCACCTTCACAATCACAGGCACCCTCCTCCACTCCGCCTCTCACCTTGAGCGGTTCCTGCTCCTCTGCCCACAGCAGCAGCCAGGTGTCCGTGAGGGAAATCTTTGAGCGGAAGAAGCCAATGTCTGCCAGTCACCCCCTTGCCCGGCGTCTGACAGCTGGCTTGGCGGAACTGTTAGCTCGCCAGCTGTTACCATACCAGCTGGTGGACTCTTAGGCCTTCCGAAAATTTGTGGCCATTGGGACACCACAGTGGAAGATACCAGGCCACAATTATTTCTCCAAAAAGGCGATATCCAAACTGTACCATAAGGTTGAGAGGCAAGTGGTGTCATCTCTGGTACACAGCGTTGGGTCAAGGCTCCATCTGACCACGGATGCCTGGTCTGCCAAGCACGGCCAGAGCAGGTACATTACTTACACAGCCCATTGGGTCAACCTGGTGACCGATGGCAAGCAGGGAGTACATGGCTGTGCAGCGGAACTTGTGACACCTCCACGGCTTGCAGGCAAGCCTGCTTTCACCTCCTCTCCTCCTGCTACATCCTGTCGCTGTCGTCGTCCTCGTCCTCCTCCTTGGCTGAGTGGCAGTTCAACTCTACTGATGCTGCGATCTCCTCTCCAGCTACACAGCCCCAGCACCACAGGGCCTATGCTGCATGCCAGGTACGACGGTGTCACGCTATAATAGATATGTCTTGCCTCAAAGCGGAGAGTCACACTGGAGCAGCTCTCCTGGCTGCTCTTAACAAACAGGTGGATCACTGGCTGACCCCGCACCAACTGGAGATCAGCAACGTGGTGTGTGACAACGGCAGCAATCTAATGTTCCCCGCATTCTGGATTTTTTAAGCTGCAACAACAAAACAAAAAGGCATGTACATGTGTCAATTCCCCTTTGTGATCGTTACCTTGCCGAGGTGAAGGGCTTGCGTATCACAATGAAGCAATGACCACCGGCTATATGAGTGTCTCGGGGGGGGGGGGGGGCGCGGGGTTACACCCAAGATAATAAGGTTGTTGCTTCATTGTGGACAGACCAAATTCGATCAGCTGGACACTCAGTCACTGTTGTTCTGTCATTCAGCTACCTCAGCCCGACCATATGGGCTTGAAAACCGCCATAGCCTGAACTCTCGCCATGGTGCGCACCAGTCCAGCACGGCCGTCACAACACAAACAGCTGTTTGCGGTGCGTTACACAGTGAGTTTGGTGTGTCAGTGTGAAGCAGTACACTAATTACACTCCCTGATTGATGTATACACATCCAAGATGTTTTAAAGCACTTTTGGCCTCCAATTTAGCAATAAAATGTGATTTCTGCCCTTAAAACGCTGATGTGCGTCAAATCCTGATTTTTCCCTGGGAGTTTTGGCGTGTATCCCACTCCGCCATGCCCCCCTCCAGGTGTTAGACCCCTTGAAACATCTTTTCCATCACTTTTGTGGCCAGCATAAATGTTTCTAGTTTTCAAAGTTCATCTCCCTATTGAAGTCTATTGCGGTTCGCAAAAGTTCGCGCGAACCTAACTTTTGCGTAAGTTCGCATTCGCGAACCGAAAATTGGAGGTTCGGGCCATCTCTACCCCCCAGTGAGCAGGCTATTTTTTTTTCCAATTCAGCACTCTGTAGCTTTAACAGCTCGCTGTAGGGCCATACAACTTGGCACACAAATTAATTTAGCCCCCTTTTCTGCCCACCAACAGAGCTTTCAGTTGGTGGCATCTGATCGCTGCTGCCACGTTTAGTTTTAATTTATTTATTAATTTTAACTTAAAAAAAAATAATTATTGCTTTTATTTTATTCCTCCCTCCCTCCCCCCCGAGATCCAATCCCTGCGATCGTCTCTCATAGGCATCAGCCTAGGAGAGCAATCGCTTTGTGCAAGTCTCCAGGGGACAGCCAAGTGACAAAGCTGTCCCCAGTACAGCGCTGCGGTAGATAGCAGCGCTGTACAAAGTAAAAAATTAACTGCCGTTTCTTCTTGTAACAGCTTGCCAGCAACGATCACCGCTGGCAGGCTGTTTATGGAGCACAGCATCCACGCACGCAATCCCCGCTGATCTGCAGGTACAGGACTTGATGCCAGTCAGCATTAGGCAGTCCTGTAGCTGCCACCCTTCCGATGATCGGCGTTAGGCGATCAGGAGGGGGTTAAAGAGGAACAGTAGTGAAAATAAATAAAATTGGTTATTTTTTATCAGGGCTGTGGAGTCGGTACAAAAATACATCGACTCCGAAGGTTAGAATTCCACCGACCCACTCTCCTGGACTCCTCTAATTTACATATTACAATCTTGTTGATTGAAAGTATGTAACATGAAATGCATCTATTAACTGCTATGTAACATTAAAGTCAATTTATTACTGCCAAAGCTTAGGAATTTTAAAAGACAACTGAAGTGAGAGGGATATGGAGGCTGCCATATTTATTCCCTTTTAAACAATACCAGTTACCTGGCTAGCCGGCTGATCTTCTGCCTCTAATACTTTTAGGCTAATTTCACACCAGGACGTTGCGTTAGAGGGGGCGTTAAGGTCGCATAACGTCCCCCTAACTCAACGCCTGGTGGTGCTGGATCTGGACGTCAGAGTGAGCCGCGTTGTGCAGCTCACTCTGGCATCAGTGATGCCGTGATGCGCACTCTTGTGCGCATGCGGTATCACGTGGTCCCGCCGGCCAATCGCCGCACAGAGCGGCCGCACCAGGAAGTAAACACTGCACGTCACTGAGTGCAGTGAATATTAATTAGCCATGTGCCCGGCCGCTCTCCCCTCCTCCCCAACATGACTGAGCATGTGCAAACAGTCTAACGCGGCTTAGCCGCATCTAAAGTACTGCATGCAGTACGTTGTCTTGTGACGCAGCGTTACAATGTAACGCAACGTGGGCACTGTGAACAGCCCCATTGATTTTTCATTACTGTGCGGTGGGCTGCGTTACAGGCTGCTCTAACGTGCGCCTGTAACGTCCCACTGTGAAACCAGCCTTAGTCATAGACTAAAACTAGTCCTTGGTAAGAGTACTTGTAGAAGGCAGGAACAAAAAACATCTGTCAAATAATAACAGGCATGGACGTGACACCTTCTTTCTTGGTGGTACCTTGCTGGGAATATAGTAAACATCACTGGAGTGTGATCCGACTCTTAAAGTGGAACGGAACTCTTAAAAAGCAACAACTTTTAAAGTGAACCAGAGACGAAGCACCCTCATGTATTTTACCATATATATCAGTGGGAACATTAGAGAGAACACCTACCCTGCTCTGTTTCATCCTTCACTGCTCAGCCTGCTTGCTATCAGCCCTGATAAAATCTCCGACTGAGCATTCAGTCTGGCTTTGCTCAGGAATCATTATAGCTGAGTCTGTCTTCTCTGATGTCTTTTCAAGCCCAAGCCTGCCCCCTTCTGGCTCTGCTATAATGACTCAGCTATAATGATTCCTGAGCAAAGCCAGACTGAATGCTCAGTCGGGGATTTTATCAGGGCTGATAACAAGCAGGCTGAGCAGTGAAGGATGAAACAGAGCAGGGTAGGTATTTTCTCTAATGTTCCCACTGATATATATGGTAAAATACATGAGGGTGCTTCGTCTCTGGTTCACTTTAAACAAGGTCATGTCGTGTAACAAAACCAACCTACAGTTAAAAGTCATACCAAAAAGAGGCTGAAATTGCATTGAATTATTTATTGATAGTGCAAATAAAAATTTAAAAATAATTCTTAAAACAATATTTAAAACTATTCTTCCTAAAGAGAATTAATATTATCGGATGATAAACCTTCCTTAAATTATTTAAACATTCTTTCCGGACTTCATTAATACTTTGAAAAGAACAAAAAGTCAGAGCTTAAAAGGACAAGTTCATGTCGACATAAAATGTGCGGTGGAGGAAGGGCAGCTTAGTGTGTAAACTGTATTGACCAGTCATGGTCAATAAGAAGCTATCATGAGACTGGAACTGGTTCGGTCATATTCACTTCCTGACTATTTTGATGGACCCAATTTCACATTGCACCGTTGCCATGATGAATAACATCTTCTTGACCATCTCCCGTAGTCACATCGATGGACCGGATTGGTGGTTTTACAGTTCCCACCCCCTGAGCACCTCTAGGCCTGTAGCTTGTAGCTCCTGCCAGATGCCACCACAGAAGACCATGAGGACTCTTGGTGGAAGGAGACGAAAGCGTTGACCTGCAGGGCTCATCCATGAGGATTTTCTTGGATTACGGACACAGAGTTGAGCATTGGTGGAGCTATCCTTTAAAACCTTGGAGCTAATAATTAAGACAATGGTACTGAGTGTTTTTCTTTTTTTTTTTTTTTTTTGTACAAAGATGGCTACATAAAACATGAAAGTGTACATTCCTATAAATTTGTGCACATGAAGAACATCCCCTAAAACATAGCAGCCAATCAAAATAAGTCTTCTCCTCGTAAGGTGCCAAGGCCCAACCGGTTGCCATGGGATACTGAAAGTCTTCCTGTGCCTAGATTTCAATACACATCCCTACCAGGATTCCAACATGACCGCTACCTTCTACGAACCATGAATGATGACCTTGGTGGCTTCCATCTACAAGTGATCCCTTGTCAAATCCATCTAACTTGAATAGAGAGTGAATAAATATAGTCTATTTTTTTATTGGTTAGTCTAGTGGAAAATCAAATGCTATTTGTCCGCAGTATGCCTCTTGATTCGATGAAGAAGACTGTCCCGCTCCATGTGAGACTCTGCGAGTGCCATCTTGGTTTTGGCCAGTTCTTGTTTAAGACATTCATTTTCTTCAAGAAGCTGCACAAGACAGAGAAGAAGAACAACAGTTAACCCGGCAAAAAAGAGTAAAATCAAATTATGAGTCCCGTAGTGCCGGTAAAGCGGCAGAGTACTACCAGCAACAAATCTGCCAGTAGAGTAGTACGCATTGCGGAATCAACAACACTTGCGGGACATGGAGATTAAATGGTATAGTCTTGGCGCATATGTGGTTTGTTAAATAAACACTGAATCTCAAAGATGAATTAAATCTGACAAAGTACAGTACCTTCTCACAGACGGCACTGACCGACTTTACCATATAGAGATATGTGGTAAAGTGCTGTAATCCCAACATGAAGAAGCTTAAAGAGGGACTGCAGCCTAAACAAACATACTGTCATTAAGTTACATTAGTTATGTTAATTAAAATGGATAGGTAATATAATCTCTTACCCACCCTGTTTTAAAAGAACAAGCAAATGTTTGTGATTTCCTGAGGGCAGCCATCTTTTTGGATGAAAGGAGGTGACAGGAGCATGAGACACAGTTCCAACTGTCCTGTTGCTAAGCAACGAGAACATCATCAGAAATATTATCATGCATTACACAGCATCAGGGGGAAAATGCCCAGGCAGTTTTCTTTGATGGGGCGGAGCTTAGCTTTTTTTCAGCTAAAAATGAGGCTTGGGTAAGAAAAACAAAGTTCTGATGCTGTGAAACTGTTAAAGAAACGCCACGCCTTTTTAGTGCTGCTGAGTAGATTTTTAATCTGGAGGTTCACTTTAATGTAATCCCGAATTCCTGAGCGTCACACCGCTCAATAAACGATAATGATTAAGACAAGCCGGTGCAGCAGTACTGCCGCTTCCAGGTCACATGGACGCCGGCTTCCTCTCAGTGGTCCCGTGAGTTCCAATACCTGTTGTCACCTCTCAACCCCAGGGGGCCGGCTGAGGAAGGCTAACGCCAAAACTGGAGTCGGAAGAGCGGCTACCACGCTTTACTATATGCCAATAAACAAGGATTTTATTGCAAGTGTGTCCCCCTGCGTGAGTATTGGAACGTACGGGACCACTGGGAGGAAGCTGGAGTCCATGTGACCAGGAAGTGGCAGTACTGCTGCACCGGCTTGTCCTTACCATTATTGTTTATTGAGCGGTGTGCCGCTCAGGAGTTTGGGATTAAAGAGACACTGAAGCGAAAAAAAAATGATATTATGATTTGTATGTGTAGTACAGCTAAGAAATATAACATTAAGATCAGATACATCAGTCTAATTGTTTCCAGTACAGGAAGAGTTGAGAAACTCCAGTTGTTATCTCTATGCAAAAAAGCTATTAAGCTCTCCGACTAACTTAGTCGTGGAGAGGGCTGTTATCTGACTTTTATGATCTCAACTGTTCCTGGACTATTTACTTTTCCTCTGCTAGAGGAGAGGTCATTACTTCACAGGCTGCTCTGAAAGAATCATTTTGAATGCTGAGTGTTGTGTAATCTGCTCATATTATAGAATGATGCAATGTTAGAAAAAACACTATATACCTGAAAATAAAAGTATGAGAATATTTTCTTTGTTGCTAATCTTCTAGTAATTATTCATAGTACACAACCAAGTCATTATATCATATTTTTTTTTCGCTTCAGTGTCTCTTTAAGCTCCTTCATATCGGAATTACAGGAAGTTACCTCATATCTCTGTTATGGTAAAGTCGGTCAGTGACGTCTGTGAGAAGGTACTGTACTTTGCCAGATTCCATGAATCTGTGAGATTACGTGGCTTTATTTAACAAACCACATATTCGCCAAGACTATACCATTTAATCTCTGTCTCATATCGGGCCGTGGGTCTGGCCCCTGTCTCAGGCCGCATTCATTCATCTTCCGCTATCCTATCTTTGTTTGTGTGACACTTGCGGTACCTGGGTAAGGTAATCATTGATGTGGTAATGGGCATTACACAAATACCGTGGGTTGCGCTAACTGCGTAATGCACAGTAGTTTGGTAGCATTCGTACCGGTAATATTGCCGAGTAGGTTTACCGGCGCTATGTGCATCAAGACCAGCATCTACTAAATTGGATCGAGCTTCCAATGCTGCTCTGACATAAATAGGCATTTGGAAGAACCTGAACCCCCGTTCTTAAAGGACACCTGAAGTGATAGGGATATGGAGGCTGCCATATTTATTTCCTTTTAACCAATACCAGTTGCCTGGTAGCCCTGCTGGTCTATTTGGCTGCAGTAATGTCTGAATCACACCAGAAACAAGCATGCAGCAAATGCAGTCAGACTTCAATCAGAAACATCTGATCTGCTGCATGCTTGCTCAGGGTCTGAGTATTAAAGGGAAAGTATGTCAGCCTCCATATCTTTCTCACTTCAGGTAGGTAAAGTTCCCCCTAAACCATGCTGCCATATTCTTTTTGTTGTACCGGGAAATAATTCGGACACCAAAGCATAAATATGACTAACTTTTTACCACTAAGTGTATCGCAACAAAAATGGGTGGTATCATGTTTTATATCTGAAGGTGAGAATCACCTTAAAGTGGACCTGAACTCTTGCACAAGACAGAAGGAAAACAGAGAAATACATCCTGTATGTATTTAGAGAATTTAGCCTGTCTAATTCTCCCTCATCTGTGACTAATCACAAGTAGTAATTTGATCTCTTGGCTGTGTCAGCTGGCTGCCTTGGCAGAGGAGTTAATATGTAAACACAGGATGTTAACCCTATGTCTGCTTCCATGAAAGCAGGAAGTAGACCACCTGCAGATTTATTGCAGGATTTGGATCAGCTGTAACAAAGAAATGTTTTTTCTTTAAAGGTTATTATGCTGTTGCTTATATTTTTCAGCAGAGGGGAAGTTCTGAGTTCAGGTCCGCATTAAAGAGAAAGTTCATTTAGGCTGCTGCTTCATAGCAAGAATTAGTAATAATCCATATTTCAGCTTGTTAACTTTTCATGAGACTATACGCCATTCCAATAGAAACTGCCAGTCAAGAGTGTCAAAGTATTCCTTAGCTGGCTGCAAATTGAAATGAAAACTTTTATAACTTTCAACATATAAAAAAAAAAAAAAACACACCCTGGAGCCAGCTTGTCATTAAGTGGTTAAATATAAAATTAAAAGATTAAAATATAGTTTAAGATTAAAATATAGTATATAAGTTAGACCAAGAAACGATCAATGCAATCCTTTCATGTTGTTTTATCTGCCGTGAGCCTGCAAGTCAGCTTCTTTACTGCTGGCAGACGTTAAAAAACTGGACACCACCAACTGCCCTTTTCTATAAACACACACAGTAACAAGGGTGTGTGTGTGTGTGTGCGTGCGTGCGTGCGTGCGTGAGTGTGTGTGTATGGTGTGTGCGTGCGTGCGTGCGTGTGTGTATACAGTGCGTGTGTGTGTATACAGTGTGTGTGTGTGTGTGTATATACAGTGTGTGTGTGTGTGTGTGTGTGTATATATATATACAGTGTGTGTGTGTGTGTGTGTGTATGGTGTATGGTGTGTGTGTGTGTGTGTGTGTGTATGGTGTATGGTGTGTGTGTGTGTGTGTATGGTGTATGGTGTGTGTGTGTGTATGGTGTGTGTGTGTGTATGGTGTATGGTGTGTGTGTGTGTATGGTGTATGGTGTGTGTGTGTGTGTATGGTGTATGGTGTGTGTGTGTGTATGGTGTGTGTGGGTGTGTGTGTGTGTGTGTGTGTGTGTGTGTGTGTGTGTGTGTGTGTATGGTGTGTGTGTGTGTATGGTGTGTGTATGGTGTGTGTGTGTGTATGGTGTGTGTGTGTGTGTATGGTGTGTGTGTGTGTATGGTGTATGGTGTGTGTGTGTGTATGGTGTATGGTGTGTGTGTGTGTATGGTGTGTGTGTGTGTATGGTGTGTGTGGGTGTGTGTGTGTGTGTGTGTGTGTGTGTGTGTGTGTGTATGGTGTATGGTGTGTGTGTGTGTGTGTGTGTGTGTGTGTATGGTGTATGGTGTGTGTGTGTGTATGGTGTGTGTGTGTGTGTATGGTGTGTGTGTGTGTGTATGGTGTATGGTGTGTGTGTGTGTATGGTGTGTGTGGGTGTATGGTGTGTGTGTGTGTGTGTGTGTGTGTGTGTGTGTGTGTGTGTGTGTGTGTGTGTGTGTGTGTGTGTGTGTGTGTGTGTGTGTGTGTGTGTGTGTGTATGGTGTGTGTGTGTGTATGGTGTGTGTGTGTGTATGGTGTGTGTGTGTGTATGGTGTGTGTGTGTGTATGGTGTGTGTGTGTGTATGGTGTGTGTGTGTGTGTATGGTGTGTGTGTGTGTGTGTGTGTGTGTGTGTGTGTATGGTGTGTGTGTATGGTGTGTGTGAATGGTGTGTGCGTGCGTGAGTGTGTGTGTGTGTATGGTGTGTGCGTGTGCGTGTGCGTGCGTGTGTGTGTGTAGTGGGAGATGCTTCTTGCTTTGCAGTTGGCACGCAAGGAGGCTCACAGACAGACAGGAAATTGTCAGGGCCATGGCAGAGCACACCACCGCCACCGCTCTGCTCCTGTTGCCGGACTTTGTCGTTCGAAATGACGCCGTCTGGGTAATATTGGCGGTTGCTGTTCCTTCACATCTTGCCTTATTGCCTCATTGCTCAGTCTTATCCTATTGCATGATGTAGCCTTCCTGCTCAGTACGCACTTGTGAACTCTTGTAATGGATTCTATGTACTCCCATGGACATTTCAGTGTACACTGGATTTGTGACTACATGCAAATGTATGCTTAGTACAGTATATTGTGAACAAGTGCAGCTGATTTGTGTCATGATTGTATATTTTTGTACATAACTGTGTATTTCATACTTTTTCACTGACCTATTGGTTGGTTTATTTTCACAATATATGCTTTCAATGCAAATTTATTTACATGGTGTGCGTCTTTGTATTTATATACGGCTAGATATAGCACCCAATACTGCTTTAAAAGCAAAGCTGTACTTAGGCAATACTAAGGGGTGTGCATCCTTATTGCTTTTTCAGGGCCATGGCAATGATATCACATTGTGGGAGGGGTTTCACCGCAATATGCGGAGGCAAAAGGAAATTGCACACAAGACCGACAACCAGGAGGACTACAGGAAGGCGAGGAACGACCTTAATCGGGAATTGAGGGCTGCCAAAAGGGACTATGCCGGGAGGATGAAACAAAACCTGCGCTGAAATGACACTCGAGCTATGTGGAAGGGGCTTAAGGCTGCCACCAACTACAAGCCCCCCCCCCCCCCCCCCCAACATACACCCCCCAGTCCGGAGCTTGCCGAAGAACTTTTGAGAAGAAGGTTTGAGAGGCAGGAGGAACCAAGGGTACATCTGGAACTGCCCACTCCCCCCCCCCCCCCCGCCTCGGGGAGAACATCATGAGTCAAGCTGCTTCTCTAGTGGTGAGCGAAGCTGATGTCCTGCTACTCCTGTCGAGATTAAACACCAGGAAAGCCCCTGGACCAGACGGCGTGTCTCCAGCCTGCCTGAGAACCTGCTCCAGGCAACTTGCTCCCATCCTCTCCGCCATCTTCGCCAAATCACTAAGTGAAGGAATAGTCCCCAGATGCTTCAAGAGGTCGACCATCATACCTGTCCCTAAGAAACAAGGAGTCTCTGACCTGAACAACTACAGGCCGGTAGCCCTTACGTCCATCATAATGAAAACTCTAGAGCGGGTGGTGCTATCCAACCTCAAGATCTCCACCTTGCCCCTTCTAGACGCCCATCAGTTCGCGTATAGGGCAAACAGGTCCACTGACGACACTATAAACATCTGCCTGGAGTTTGATTTATGACCACCTTGACAGACCAAGCACGTATGCCAGAATACTACTCCTGGACTTTAGCTCGGCATTTAACACTATTTGCCCACGCATCCTACAGGAAGAACTAGCCACACTTGGTGTTCACCCAAGCCTGCGCCTCTGGATCACAGACTTTCTCACCAACAGGACCCAAACTGTCGGGCTGTGTGGCATCCACTCACAAACCATGACCACGAACACAGGTGCCCCTCAAGGCTGCGTCTTGTCTCCACTGCTGTTCTCCCTCTACACAAACAATTGCAGATCCAAGGCAGACTCAGTCAAGGTCATCAAGTTCGGTCTCGTCACCAAGGACAACATCCAGGAGTACTGTCAGCAGGTGGAAAGAATCTCCCAATGGTGCAAGGAGAAGAAGATAGTGCTCAACTCTACAAAAACTGTTGAGCTAATTGTTGACTTCAGAAAATCTGCTCCCACCCCACCACCAATTCACATTGATGGTATGGAAGTGTCCAGAGTGCCTTATGCCCGTCTCCTAGGCACCACCATCTCCAAAGATCTCAGCTGGAGGCCTAACATCACTGCCATCCAAAGGAAAGCCCAGCAGAGACTCTACTTCCTCCGCCAGCTAAGGAAGTTCGGCATGGCCCAAGAGATTTTGACCAGCTTCTACTCCGTTACCATTGAATCGATCCTCTGCTCTTCCATCCTGATCTGGTACACCGGCGCCACCGCCAGCGACAGGCTCACACTTCAGAGGGTCATCAGAGCAGCGGAGAGGGTCATTGGAAGACCTCTCCCCTCACTGGACCTCCTACACAAGAGAAGGCTGAGATCGAGGGCGCTGAGGATCGCTAATGATCCGGCTCACCCAGGCCACCGTTACTTCTGTCAGCTCCCACTAGGACGGAGACTTCGGGCCATCTCCACAAGGAGTGCCAGACACAGTAACTCTGTCTTTCCCTCAGCCGTCAGCCTTCTAAATTCCCTACACATACTCCCATCAGCGCACAAGAACTAATTGAATTGAACTAATTGTCTCAAAACTAATTGACGATAGTCCATTCTATGACTTTTCAGCCCTGTTACGGGTAACGTAAAATTGCTGCTCTAGCATGTAACGCAAATGTCAAGTGCAATAATGTAAACGTAATTGCTTGTAAAAGTGTGTAAAAGTGTAATGTTAACTCTGTTCTGCTGTTCTATGCTACCTATTGTTGTCTCCTCTTGAGCTATTTGTACTGTGTACCCAATTCCGGGCATGATCCAGTCATGCTTGGCGAAATAAAGAGCTCCTGATTCCTGAATATCAACCATAAAAACCCACCTGATGATCCGTTTGAGAAAAGGTAAAGATTTCTCCAGGGAAAGGGAGTATCAGCTACTGATTGGGATGAAGTTCAATCCTTGGTTACAGTTCCTCTTTGATACCACTGCTGGTAACAGTATCTACAAGAAGCCGCTGAAGAAAGCTGAAGTCTTTTGAAGAGAGCGTGACGCAGCCACGAATCCCGCTGGGTATCATATCTGGAGTAGGCCCATGGTAGCGAGTGCCACGGAGGACCATAAATATTTCAGTGCCAAACGCTGATTAATCCGGAACGTTCTGAGCTCATCAGTCTCCCCAGAGACACGGGAGGTGAATCGGGGCCTCCCAATCTGATCTCTTGATTAAACCGCGCACTTCAAAGACGTGAGTGATTGCGTGATAATTAATTCTGGACAAAGAGCTTCGCTGCCTAGGCAAACCGCTATGCGAGTAAAATCGCCATCTTGTGTCTTAACTTTAGCAGGATCTATAATTACATTGAATCTTATTAGCTGGTTCCCTCGCAGGGTGTCCCGGAGCAGCGAATAAATTCCATCCCGAAAAATCAGAGGATATAAAAAGGAACACTATTTAAAGGCAGCTGCTCCGGAAGTAGAAATAGAATTTTGAGGGATTCAAAAATGCTCAGGATTCCATGGGCACAGGAACACCCCCCCCCCCCCCCCCAAAGTGCTTAAAGGGGCAGTGTAGCGAAAAATAGGCTGTTCCATTATCCCCATATCATTTAATATGGACAGCATAACTCATCATACAGTTTGTGTAACGGGGAAAAAAAAAAAAAAAAAAAAAAACTTTAAAGGGCTTCTGTGGATATTTTTAAAAACAAAAACTGACACTTACCTGGGGCTTCCACCGGCGCCCCTGCAACTGTCTTGTCCCGCACTATCCTCTAAAATACTCCGTTCCCTGCCGCCGGTTAACTAGACTAACGCTGTCGCTCGTGTATCCAGGAGCCTCCTGCGCAAGCACAGTACAAAGTGTTCTCGTACTGCGCCTGCGCAGTAAGCTCGCAGAGAAGCGAGCAGGAGTGAGGATGTGCATGGCCGCCCAGGCGCAGCTGCATTCATCTAGTTAGACGAATAATCGGACGGTAACTGGTGGCAGGGAACGGAGGTTCGTAGAGGACGGCGTGGGACAGGACAGCGGCATGAGGCCGGTAGAAGCCCCAGGTAAGTGTCAGTTTGTTTATTTTTTTAAATATTCACAGAACCCCTTTCAACACTTCTCTACATTTAACTGCTGCGGACACTCTATAGCTGGATTACAACACGGGCAGCTCAGAGGCTACAAACAGAGCCATGCTATGTAGCTAGCAAAGTAAATAATTAGGCTGCTAAGTACAGTAACTAATTAGCAGCCTATTTACTTAGATAGTTACATAGCACAGCTCTGTCTGTAGGGTTTGAGCTGTCCATGTTGTATATCAGCTATAGAGTGTCAGCAGTTTCTTTCTCTGCCTGAATGAGTTAAATATCAGGTATGTAAGTGGCTGACTCAGTCCTGACTCAGACAGGAAGTGACTACAGTGTGACCCTCACTGTCCCAAGAGCCAATTTGGTCAAGTACTGCTCTCTCTGCCGCCGAAGGGAGGCTTTGGAAGTCTTTGGGAGCCCGAGTACTCCCGAAGACGGGCCACTCCGTACTGCGCACGCACCAATGCCCTCTCTCTCGCACGTGCGCAGTATGGAGCGGCCTGTCTTGCGGAGGACTCAGCTCCTGAAGTCCCCTGCCGCGGGGATTCAAACGCGGGAGCCAGCGCTGCTCGGAGGGCCCCGGGAGAGGAGAGGGAAGGCTCATTAGGACCCGAGCCTTCCCTCTCCTTAGGTGAGTATCTGGTTTCTTTTTTTAAAATACTAGTCTCATTAGCTTTTAACACTGAATGAAATACCGCAGGAGGTAAAAATCTTACTGAATAGTCATGCTTTTTTTCCGGTAAATTACTGAACTATTACTGCAAGATTGAAAATCTTAGTGATTTCAGAAAAAAAACAAGTCAAACACTGAATGCGTCAATTTACTGTCCCTTTACTTTTTCCTGAACTGGCGTTTGTGAATTAACGTCATTAAAACAATCTTATTTTCTTTCTTTCTTTAGATATTCTTTAACACCTTGATCCATTAGCAGTTTCAATAGAGTTATCCCGTTTGAGATAAATGCGCTGCTTTTCACTTCAGTCGGCAGAACTCTTTGTGCTGTAAATTCTTGTAATGGTTTGCACTCTCTCTCTACTAGCAGAAAATATAGGAACTCAAAGCAGAAGTCTGTGATGGTCTCACACTGCCCCCTAACAAACAAAAGTAACAAATAAGAAAGAATAAATGTGCTAAAATCGACTTGGAGCACTTGCAAGCCTCTAAATAAATTGGCTGCTAAAGGGTTATAGAAAACCTCAACTGAAAATAAATGAATGAGATCATAAATTGTAGGTGTATTAGTAGTAATGGTACATAGAACTTTTCTTAAGTCTCGCATACTAATTTTTAAATTTCAGGGCTGCAGATCTATGTGTGAAGTGTAAACAGCAGCCATGTCAGAGTGATGTAAAAAGTGGTTCGTTCAGCTTCCACACAGAAAAATAATTACATTTTGAACTTTTCAGCACAATCATAAAACCAGGAGTATTTGTTCAGCCAGATACAAGTGTTTTGGCTTCTAATTAATTTTCAGAAGAGCTGCCGCTGCATTTGACTGCAATTAAACAACCTCATCGGCATACATTAAAGGGACACTTAAGTCAAACATAAAAAAACGAGTTTTACTCACCTGGGGCTTCCAATAGCCCCCTGCAGCTGTCCGGTGCCCTCGCCGTCTCCCTCCGATCCTCCTGGCCCCGCCGGCAGCCACTTCCTGTTTCGGTGACAGGAGCTGACAGGCTGAGGACGCGAGTGATTCTTCGCGTTCCTGGCCACAATAGCGCCATCTATGCTGCTATAGCATATATCATATACCATATAGCAGCATAGAGGGTGCTAATGTGTCTGGGAACACGAAGAATCACTCGCGTCTCCAGCCTGTCAGCTCCTGTCACCGAAACAGGAAGTGGCTGCCGGCGGGGCCAGGAGGATCGGAGGGAGACGGCGAGGGCACCGGACAGCTGCAGCGGGCTATTGGAAGCCCTAGGTGAGTAAAACTCATTTTTTTTGTTTGACTTAAGTGTCCCTTTAAGTACTGGTTTATAAAAGAGGGATTGTCAGCCATAAAATCAAATTCCAATTACCTACTGCTCTGTGCATATTAACTAGTCTACATCCTGACCCTGCATTGCAAGGATTCCAATATAATAATAGAGGTTTCTGCTGTAATGAATCTTATCTCATTTTGCATCAACAAGAAAAGGCTCGTGGGCACCAGATAAGGAAGCTTCATTTATTCCAGGAGTGTTTTAACAAACAGACATATGCAGATGGTAATTCAATTATACATCACCACTCTATTGTAGCTGACAGTTGACAGAGCAGATGGTATGGTCGTCGACAATTGTTTCGCGCTAAACAGCGCTTTTTCATAGACTGGACTCCATGGCGGGGAAAAGCTCGCTGCCATTCCCTCAGCTCGGCGTTAAAAGGAAGACGCCGTGCCTTACTCCACCCATCCGGCCCGCCCCCTCTCACCTTCCCCTATGCGGAAGGCGGAAGTGCGTACGTGCTCCACAATGGAGCGCAACACCGCACCTACGGCGCTTCCTCGGACGCTCAGCCTCCCGGCGCACACTCATCTCATTACGTGGCGAGGTGCGTTACCAAGGAGATTCACCGCTAGCGGAAGTCCCACTGGAATGGTCCGAACAAAACAGATCACCAGTGCTGGGACTTATTTAGAAGGTCCGTTTTGGGGAAAAAAATGAATCTTATCTCAGTCAGCCTGGCTCTACTCTGGTTCATTGCCGGGGAGAGGGAAGCCTTTTATCTTCCCTCCCACATTCCTGCTCCTCACTGATTGGCTGAGGGCAGTTCAGTGTGACCGGAAGCTGAGTAGAGAAATACACCTCACGTCTCTGCAGAAGCTGCGGAAATGCGATTATGCTCTGCCAAAATTTGTTTACAAAGCAAGCTAGATGTGACAGTGCAGTTTTTGTACAGAGCTCAGGGGGCAGGAGGGCTGGCAATGCATATACCATTTCTGGCAAGAGAAAAAAAAGATAAGGGAGGAAATTACATCAGGATTAGCTTCAGCCAGAGGCAGTAAAGATGGAAAATGCCTGGAACAGTTTTAACTTTATTTACAATATTAAATTCACTGAAATTAAAATGTGGACAGTCCAATAGATATGTTATGCAAGTAGAATAAGTATCTACTTATAAATGTTTTTTTCCTGGGATAGTATGGCTGCCCCTGCAGCTTTAACCATTACAAGAAAGTGAACATAGGTAAGTTCTAGGTAGGCTTAATACTATATTTACCCATGTGTATCTTAATTCACATCAGCAATAGCTTTAATAGCACAGTACTTCCCCCATATGGTGCATCCAGGAACTGCATACCTAGACATAGCATATTCTCACTGCACACATATAAATGCAGATGAGATTTGTGCGCGGAGCTCTCTTTTAACCCTTTACCAGCCAATTTACTTAGAGGCTTGCAAGTGCTCTACGCCAATTTATCTAGCACATTTTTTTTTTATTTCTTCTTTGTTAGATTTCCTAGCTTCTAATTAGTACTGCTGTAATGTGTATTTATAGCCACTTGTCACTAGGGGTCAGTGTGTGACAGTAACAGAGGACTTCTGCTTTCAGTTTCTATGTTTCTGCTTGGGGAGAGAGATCAAAGCAAGCCAAGAATTTACAGCACAATGAGTTCTGCCCGATGAAGAAGAAAGAAATGCATTATCTAAAAGTGAGATAACTAGTTTGCGGCTGTCAACAGGTTAAGCGATCCCCCTTTAAACGCTGCTTGCTGAACAGCTTACCTGCTCTCTGCTGACCACGGATGGCTTTTTGAAGCGTTTAATCTCCTCTGTTGGCTCGGGCTGGACGGGGCCCTCTGAAAGTGTCTGTGTGCATTTAGTAGCGCTGCCTCTGTGCTGTATACTTTTGGTATTGTCACAGTTTGAGCCCGTCAGTTCCGCTTCTTTGTTGTGCGGCGCTGGGTTGGTGCTTGATTCTGGATTACCTTCAAACAAGGAGAAAAATAACAATAAGGAATTCAGCGCAGACAAACAAGGATTATCCATCTGCCGGGACAAAAGGAAGACAGCTGGAATCTTATCGGTTTGGTCTGCGTGTTTGCTTTGACAAATACAGGAGGGGATAGCGGTATGCAAAGGCATAAGCAGGAGCGAGAGTGTAGCCCAGGGGAGGGAGGGGCTCAGCCTGCTCCTCATCTGCTCCCCTCCTGCGCTCCCCCCACCGCGCAGCTGGCAGACACATACACTAAAAGTCCCTTTTCCATGACGCGACTTTTGTGAACAAGCGATTTTTTTCTACACGATATTGTGCAACATCGTTAAACAAAAATTTGTTAAAGAAAACCTGAACTGAAAATTAAAAGTCAAAATAAGCATACACAAGTCATACTTACCTTCCATGTAGTCTACTCCTCAGTGTCTTTCTCCTCTCCCGCGTCCTGTTTGTTCACTGTGATCAAGGGAATTTTCCGTCCTTCATTTTGAAAATGGCTATTACCCATAACAGCTTTCTGGTCAGCACACAGTTAAACTGTAACATCGCCCACTTGAGCCATAGGGAAACATGGACATTACCTGGTACATCAGTTTTCCTCTCCGCTATAACTGACAGCAACTGATATTTTACTGACAGCAACTGATATATTTCAGATCTGACAAAATGTTGTCAGAACTGGAAGGGATTATTGTCAGAAGAAAATGGTGAGCTTCTGAGAGGAACTGATGGCAAGGTAACTATGTAATGTTCATTTGAAGTTACCTCATGTGCTTATTTTAAATAATTTTACTCAGTACAGGTTCTCTTTAAACGATGTTTCACAACACCCGCCACCCTCCGGGATCATTCATCTTTGAGCGACCGCCATGTTGGATTAAATCGTGGTGGATTGTTACGAGTTTTGCCACGATCGTGTGAGGCCCCCTGCACACGATTCTGATTTTTAATTGATTTTTACATGCGATTCCGATTTTTAATCGCTACGGCATGCTGCGTTTTTTTCTGCGCTTTTCTGTTGATAGTTTTCAGGGAAAATCGGAATCGCAAATCGGATTTGCGGTATGCAGGGAGCCTAAACGATCGCTTATTTACGACGGCACCAACGACACTTGCTGATTTGGCCAGAGGGATCGGAGAACAATCGTTCGTCGGCGGAGATCCCCGATCAATTTGTCAATGGGTACTCCGCTTAAAGCGGACCTGAACTCAGAACTTCCTCTCTGCTCTAAAAGATACGCAACAGCATAATAACCTCTAAACAAAAAACATTTCTTTGTTACAGCTGAGACAAATCCTGCAATAAATCTGCAGTGTCTCTACTTCCTGATTCATGGGAGCAGACACATTGTATACAGCCTGTGCTTTCATATGGGCTTATCTGCTTACCTGCCATAGGCAGTCATGTGACACTGGGGGGAGAGATCAAATCATGTATGGACACCCCTCCCCTCCTAGCTAATTTAAAGGAATACTGTAGGGGGAAAAAAGAGTTGAACTTACCCGGGGCTTCTAATGGTCCCCCCCAGACGTCCTCTGCCCGCGCAGCCACTCACCGATGCTCCGACCCCGCCTCCGGTTGACTTCTGTAATTTCAGACCTTAAAGTCGGAAAACTACTGCGTCTGCAATCACTTTAAAGTTGCAAATTCCGGAATATGAACCGGAGGTGGGGGCCGGAGCATCGGTGAGTGGCTGCGCAGGCACAGGATGTCTGCGGCGGACCATTAGAAGCCCCGGGTAAGTTCAACTCTTTTTTTCCCCCTACAGTACTCCTTTAAGTGCGATTTCTCCACCCTCCAAAACCCCCCAAACACTCATCTCTGGCTGTCATCAACTTTGATGTTACTGATTGCCCAATTGAACTCCCAAGAGGCCAAAGCCACCCCAAGCTGCTAGGACTACAAGTGCCCCTGTTCTGACTCCACCCACCTCCATAAGACAACCTCCCACACACTGGGTCCCCAGAACTCCCACAACTCTCCCAGGATTTTCCATCCCTGAAGAAGCTGTCAAACTGTGAACCCCACTGCACGCCACTTTATTTGTACCCAGCTGAAGAATAAAGTTGCATTTTAAAGGTACATTGCCTCACCTTCTTCTGCATTTGCACAGCAGAGCTTTACATTTGGAAGACCGTGGTCACCTTTGCAGGTCATGTGCGCGTCAGTAATGAGGGCCCTGCTGTTATAGGTTGTATCGGGGTGACGAGGAAAAGAGTAGAACCCTCCGTAAAGATAAACAAGAGGTTTCCTTCTAAACCAAAGTCTCTTCTTAACGGCTTATTCTGTGCAGAATGACATTTACTCATTCAAAAAATATTCATGAAAGTACGCCTACCTTTGATACAGAACGATCCATCGTCGAATCGTTCTATTAAGAGGTTCTCAAGGTTTAGAATCAGGGGTTCCGGCTGCAGGTCGCTGTTGTTGTTCCGAGGACTGTCATCCTAAACAACAAACACAAGAGTGAAGAAGCAGTTCCTGCAGCTCAAACACAAATCCGATTGGTCGATTACAGCAGCCTATCAGCAGCGTCGCATTAGGAGGGCTCGCCCTACTGGAAACTACAAAAGGGGATGTAGAAAATCAGGGGACATTGGAGGGATTCTGCATAATAATCAGCCTAGGCCAAGAATCACTGGGAGGGCGGAGCTACACGCCAAATATACAGCAATATATAGATATAGGAAGAGTTTCTGATGCTGAAACCAGGATACGCTATTTAACCTAAAAGTGAGTATCCTGATATTATCTGTATTCTATCATATGTCACTACAAGGCCTCTTTAAAGCCGTATTGTCACCATAAAAATCAAATTTCAACAGCAACTAATCTGAGTGTATTAAGTGATAAAGATGCTAATCCTACTTTCAAAACTTATTCTGCTGTTATGGTTTGGCGTTATCACATACTTTAGGCGCACTGGCCCTTTAATAGTCATTGCCATTCAGTTGCATGCTGGGAGTTCTTTTTATCTATAATATATCCCTCCTCCTCCATTTATTTCTCTATCTATCTGCTTATCAGACACACCCTCTGATTACTTGTTTACAAGCAAGGCTGAGGTGACTCAGCAATTGGAGGATAAGACAGTGCAGTTCCTAGCATACACCTCAGTGGGAGTGTCTGAGGACTCTGGGAGGAGGGCAGCTAATGAATACACAATGAGCAAGAGAAGGGGGGGGGGGGGGGACAAGAGTCAGGGAGGATATGATGTCAGCATTAGCTTGGCAAGATGGCCACTGCCTGGAATAGTATTTTCTGTTTTTCCTTTATAAAATTCACAGGAATCATTACGTGGATAGCACAATACATCTGTTATGTAAGTAGAAGTAGTATTTATCTACTTATATATGTGTTTTTTATCTCTATATTCGCATGGGCATCACTTGTTCTTTAAAGGCTTATTTAAAGAGGAGCTGTCAGCCATACTATCTCAGAAAAAAAAAACATATACAGTTGTGTTCAAAATTATTCAACCCCCACTGAAATTGAGTGTTTTGGCCAGTTTGACATTGATTCTGATCATTTCAGTCATCTTGTTTACAATTAAATCAAAGAGGCACTTGTAAGTCAGACAAATATAACATAACATTTATAATGAATTAACCACAAATGTCTTTTCTGTGCTCACACCATTATCAGTTTTATTCAACCCCCAAGTGACATTCATTCTTAGTACTTAGTACAACATCCTTTTCCAGTTATAACAGCTTTTACACGTGAAGCATAGCTTGACACAAGTGTCTTGCAGCGATCTACGGGTATCTTAGCCCATTCTTCATGGGCAAAAGCCTCCAGTTCAGTCACATTCTTAGGCTTGTGCGCGGCAACTACTTTCTTTAAGTCCCACCAGAGGTTCTCAATCAGATTTAAGTCTGGTGACTGCGATGGCCACTCCAAAATGTCCCAGCCTTTTATCTGCTACCATGCTCTAGTGGACTTGAAGGTATGCTTGGGATCATTGTCCTGTTGAAAGGTCCAACGTCTCCCAAGCCTCAGGTTTGTGACGGGCTGCATCATATTTTCATCCAATATCTCCTGGGACTGAAGAGAATTCATGGTACCTTGCACATGCTGAAGCTTCCTTGTACCTGCAGAAGCAAAACAGCCCCAAAGCATGACTGACCCCCCGCCATGCTTCACAGTAGGCAAGGTGTTATTTTCTTAATAGGCCTTGTTCTTCCTCCTCCAAACATAGCGTTGATCCATGGGCCCAAACAGTTCTAATTTTGTTTCTTCAGTCCACAGAACACTATCCCAAAACTTTTGTGGTAGACAAGCTTATGCACTTTGGGTCCTACTGGCGAAAATCGCTTTACAAATTTTTTGCCGTTGTTGTTCTGACAAGATTTTGTCAGATCTGAAATAGATCAGTTGCTGTCAGTTATATATCTGCTGTTGTCAGTTATAACTGAAAGGACAACTGATGTGCAATGTAATGCCCATGTTTCCCTATGGCTCAAATGATATTACGGAGTGCTGCTCCGAAAACTGTACCCCCCTTTTTAAGATGGAGGACAGAGAATTTCATCGATCACAGTGGACACACGGGACGCAGGAGAGGATAAAGAGATTGAGGAGTAGACTACACGGGAGGCAAGTATGATGTGTGTGTGTATGTTTATTGTGACTTAATTTTCAGTTCAGGTTTGCTTTAAAGAGGAACTCCAGTGAAAATGTAATAAAATAAGTGCTTCATTTTTACAATAATTATGTACAGTGGTGTGAAAAACTATTTGCCCCCTTCCTGATTTCTTATTCTTTTGCATGTTTGTCACACTTAAATGTTTCTGCTCCTCAAACACCGTTAACTATTAGTCAAAGATAACATAATTGAACACAAAATGCAGTTTTAAATGATGGTTTTTATTATTTAGTGAGAAAAAAAAACTCAAAACCTACACGGCCCTGTGTGAAAAAGAAATTGCCCCCTGAACCTAATAACTGGTTGGGCCACCCTTAGTAGCAATAACTGCAATCAAGCGTTTGCGATAACTTGCAACGAGTCTTTTACAGCACTCTGGAGGAATTTTGGCCCACTCATTTTTGCAAAATTGTAGTAATTCAGCTTTATTTGAGGGTTTTCTAGCATGAACCGCCTTTTTAAGGTCATGCCACATCATCTCAATAGGATTCAGGTCAGGACTTTGACTAGGCCACTTCAAAGTCTTCATTTTGTTTTTCTTCAGCCATTCAGAGGTGGATTTGCTGGTGTGTTTTGGGTCATTGTCCTGCTGCAGCACCCAAGATCGCTTCAGCTTGAGTTGACGAACAGATGGCCGGACATTCTCCTTCAGGCATTTTTGGTTGACAGTAGAATTCATGGTTCCATCTATCACAGCAAGCCTTCCAGGTCCTGAAGCTGCAAAACAACCCCAGACCATCACACTACCACCACCATATTTTACTGTTGGTATGATGTTCTTTTGCTGAAATGCTGTGTTACTTCTATGCCAGATGTAACGGGACACGCACCTTCCAAAAAGTTCAACTTTTGTCTTATCGGTCCACAAGGCATTTTCCCAAATGTCTTGGCAATCATTGAGATGTTTTTTTATCAAAGTTGAGACGAGCCTTAATGTTCTTTTTGCTTAAAAGTGGTTTGCGCCTTGGATATCTGCCATGCAGACTGTTTTTGCCCAGTCTCTTTCTTATGGTGGAGTCGTGAACACTGACCTTAATTGAGGCAAGTGAGGCCTGCAGTTCTTTAGATGTTGTCCTGGGGTCTTTAGTGGCCTCTCGGATGAGTTTTCTCTGCGCTCTTGGGGTAATTTTGGTCGGCCGGCCACTCCTGGGAAGGTTCATCACTGTTCCATGTTTTTGCCATTTGTGGATAATGGCTCTCACTGTGGTTCGCTGGAGTCCCAAAGCTTTAGAAATGGCTAAACCAGACTGATAGATCTCAATTACAGTACTTTTGTTCTCATTTGTTCCTGAATTTCTTTGGATCTTGGCATGATGTCTAGCTTTTGAGGTGCTTTTGGTCTACTTCTCTGTGTCAGATAGCTCCTATTTAAGTGATTTCCTGATTGAAACAGATGTGGCAGTAATCGGGCCTGGGGGTGACTACAGAAATTGAACTCAGGTGTGATAAACCACAGTTAAGTTATTTTTTAACAAGGGGGTCAATCACTTTTTCACACAGGGCCATGTAGGTTTGGAGTTTTTTTTCTCACTAAATAATAAAAACCATCATTTAAAACGGCATTTTGTGTTCAATTATGTTATCTTTGACTAATAGTTAACGGTTTTTGATGAGCAGAAACATTTAAGTGTGACAAACATGCAAAAGAATAAGAAATCAGGAAGGGGGCAAATAGTTTTTCACACCACTGTATAAATGATTTAGTCAGTGTTTGCCCATTGTAAAAACTTTTAAATCCCTGATTTACATTCTGACATTTATCACATGGTGCCATTTTTACTGTTGGCAGGTGATGTAGCTGCTGCATGCTTTTTTAGCAGTTGGAAACAGCTGTGCGCAGCCATTTCCCACAATGCAACGAGGTTCACAGACAGGAAACTGCCAGGACCACGGTCCTCAGTTACTTGTGGGAGGGGTTTCACCACAATATCAGTCATACAGCGCCCCCTGATGGTCTGTTTGTGAAAAGGAATAGATTTCTCATGTAAAAGGGGGTATCGGCTACCAATTGGGATAAAGTTCAATTCTTGGTCACAGTTTCTCTTTAAGATTTCCTTTAAGAAAAACAATTATGGTACAAGGGAAAGACTGTTCTTGTAAAGTATAGGGAGATGAACACATTTAGCAGTAAGAGTCATATTTTTGCCCGGGCTCCTGCTGATTTTGGCCCGCCCCGCATCTCAGGCAGTTATAACACCTCGTGTGGATCGCACACCTGGGATGAAACACAATAAACCAATTACAGTTTAATAGAATAACCGATGGGTGGCGATGCGCGCTTGGCCGCTATAAATATTATTTGGTAGATGCGGTGCCAGGAGAGGAGGGAATCCGCCGGGGCTTCCGCAGATACCAGCCAATATAACGTAATGGATTCCTGCCTGCGGTGAGTCACTCCTAATCTAATATCCCCGCTTGTCAGGGAAGACAATATCAGAGAGAGCGGTGCTTGATGTGTAGGATTCTTACAACTCTAGTTGTATAACGTCGCTTGCACGCAATCCAGCGCGACCGGAGGGGGTCATTCTACACACCGTGATAGCTCCTCCGGATTTCTCCCCTTATAACTCATAGAAATGCAGTTCTATAAACTGGAGAATGATTGCAGTACAGGCCAGCACCATCTATAAACGCCTCGAAAGGTGGACACACCACCATGCAATAAAACATTCTTTCTGTCCTTTCGATACAATCACTTGCAGGGCCGGCCCTACCGTAGAGGCAAAGGGGGCAATTGCTCCCCCCCCCCAGGTCTCCCCTTGAGTTGCGCTCCCCATCAGGGCTGTGGAGTTGGTAAAAAACTCATCCGACTCCTCAGTTTATGAAACCACCGAATCCGACTCCAGGTACCCAAAACTGCTCCGACTCCACAGCTCTGCTCCCCAGGGCCCCTGCAAGGTTTCGTCAACATAGCAAGTCACCTGTCCCGGTGTGCTGCTCCGCCCATTCTCTCCGTCATCATCCCCGCTCACTGCCTCTTCTCCATGACATGTGCCGGGTCACTGAGAGGAGGATGAAGATGAGAATGCATGGACTGCAGCAGCGCTATGCTGACAAAAACAGTGCAGTGGCCATGTGGAGTACAGTAAGGGTGAGGGGGAAGTTCTGGGGAGAGGATGGGTGTCGACTCAGAGGCCAGCCGGGTAAATATGCTACGGGAGTGGGGGTGGGGTCAAGAGGATTCATTTTGCCCTAGGGCTTCATTGTGGTTTGAACTGGCCCTGACCCTGATAGAAAAATTGAATTTTTAATTTTTATTTAGTAATATATTTATTTATTTTTTGTGATCCAGAAAGGTGATTGAATTTCCTGGTTCCTTTCTTCCAGAAACACCTCATGAAACGGCAAAATCCATTGCCAAGATCTCCATGCGACTTCTACCAACGCCGCACCACCGCCATCATTGTAGGGCATTTCATGCTTGGCAGTTGCTGAACATCTGCTCTGCCAAAAAGAGCCAAAGTATTCTCCCAGTGATGGCTCCCCCGGAGGAGGCTCTACAGCAGTGGTTAATGAATACTTACACAATGCCGTGTACTTACTATGTCCATCTCTAGACATTTACACTGAGTGGCCAAAAAATGAGAGACACCCTCTAATAACGAGTTGGTCCACCTTTAGCTCTGATCGCAGCCGAATTCTTCTTGGCATGGACTTCGCAAGATGCTGATACCGTGGCTGGGGAATGTTGGCCCATGCTGACCTAACGGCAGCTCTAAGTTGGGTCAGATTGGGTGGTGGTGTTTCCAAGCTTTGAAGTGATCGTTTGACTTGACTTCACAAATGTTCAATAGGATTGAGGTCAGGTGACGGAGTTGGCCATGGAAGCAGGTGAAACTCAAGAGTCGTTGTGTCAAGAGATGCTAGCACCAGCTCTTCTAGCACCGAAGATCATCCCTCGTTCAAAGCCACTTAAAGAGATTCTGTAGGGGAAAAAGTGCCCCAAGGGGGGTACTTATCTCAGGAGTCGGGGACCACTGGATCCTCTTCATCCTCGGGGATCAGGCGCTGGCAGCCTCCGAAAATCCGCTAAACTAGTGCAGGCGCAGTAAGGGGCTTCAGCCCGCGGTAATACTTACCTATCCGCGCTCCTACGCAGGCGCAGTAGAAGCTTCTCCTCGGGCTCCGGTGGGAACAGCCGAGCCCAATTGGATCCACTCTACAGCACAGGTGCGAGTCACAAGCGCAGTAGAGTGGATCTGATTGGGTTTGGCTATTTCCACCAGAGCCAGAGGAGGAGCTTGTACTGCACAGGAGCGTGGAGAGGTAAATATTGCCGCGTGCTGAAGCCCTTACTGCGCCTGCACTGGCTTGTCAGCAGATTTTCAGAGGCTGCCAGCGCTCAATTCCCGAGGATGAAGAGGACGAGGGAAGCCTCATTAGGATCCAGAGGATCCACCCTCCCGGGGTAAGTACCCCATAGGGGCACTTTTTTCCATTACAGTTTCTCTTTAAATCTTTCATCTTACCCATTTTGACATTAAAGTGTACCTGAGGCGACGTGACATGATGAGATAAACATGTGTATGTACAGGGCAAAACATCAACATAAAGCTCATTCTACAGAGGTGCTCTGCTTGCTATAACTGAATTGCTGGTAAGTCTTTATCTTTATTTTTAACCACTACACATGCCTTTTTCCCTCTTGCCAGCTATAACTTATTCCATTCCCTACCTTCTACTGAAATATACCTAATGCGGTCAATTTGATACCAACTTAATCTGATTTACTAACTACATTTTACCACTGATATCTAGTCCATTCCCCTACACACATTATGTAGTCTACACCAACCCATTCCTTGCAATCACCCCTCTACTACAACATATCACTTAACACTATTTTTGAAGTACTATTCTTATTACACTAATAATCCATTTGTATCTTTTTATGGCAACATTTATAGCTATGCCTCTGTCTTTTGTTTACAGTTGTTTATCCCCTGCTTATTGCCTGAAGAAGTGGGCTGTGCCCGCGAAACGCGTTGCATCTTTGGGGTATTTTCAATAAATGTGTATATCTACAGTATATATTTACAGTCCTTGGTGTCTGCTTTAACGGAGGCGAGTCCACCACTTTCTCCCAGCAATTTTTAAAAAAATTTATGTACTTTTATCCTTCTGGTGCCTCTGTTCACCTACCAATATAAAGCTCATTCTATTTACCTGCAAGTGCAGCCTGACTTTCTGAACCTTTATCTTCATGGGCATGACCTCTGCGGCTGAATCTTCCTCTACAAAATGCCGGATATTGGCCAGGGTGGAGGTGAGGAATTCCGAGCTGAAGTCGGACACCTGGCACTGCAGGAAGCCATTCTCTGCCGCCAGTAGAGAGTACCGCTTGGCGCTGGGACCGGTCTCCAGTCTCAGGCTGATCTCAGGACACGATTTCCTCCCCTCTACAGATAATGAGTTCTTCTGGTCAGAACCTGAATTAAAAAAACAAAAACAAACAGGAAGTGGGTAAATCTCTCCAACAGGAACACAAACAGGAACTCCAACAGGAACACAGAGAGTGGGGGAGAGTTACAATCCCTGTCGAGCGTTTACTGCTGGCCCCCAATTTCCTGTCTCTGGGGCTACCGGGTTTTTATTAAAGCTATGGCGGTCCCAGCAACAGGAAGTGAAGGGGATGCGGACATCAGTAAGAACCCAAAAAGGTTCTATGCCTTCTCAGCACTATTTTCTTTATTATTATTTATATAGAACTTTAACACATTTTCAACAGCACTTCACACAACACGTTTCAAACTGTACCTTAGTTGGGCTCCTTACCTAATGTTCCAATCAAAGTGGACCTAATCTTACACAGGACAGAAGGAAAACTGACAGATTTACCCTGTATGTATTTAGAGAGTTTATCCTGTCTAATTCCCCCTCATGTGACTAAGCACCACTGTAATTTGATCTCTCAGCTGTGTCAGCTGGCTTGCTCAGCAGCACAGTTACACTGTAAAAACAGGATCCTGACCCTACGACTGCTTCCATGAAAGCAGGAAGTAGACACACTGCCTCAGAACGTCCCTTGTGCTCTAAAAGATAAGCAGCAGCAGCATAATAACCTTTAAAGAAAAACATTTCTTTGTTACAGCTGATGTAAATCCTGCAATAAATCTGCAGTGTGTCTACTTCCCGCTTTCATGGAAGCAGACATAGGGTTAACATCCTGTGGTTACCAATTAGCTGCTCTGCCGTGGCAGGCAGCTGACACGGCTGAGGGATCAAATTACAACTTGTGATTAGTCACAGCTGAGGGGGAATTAGACAGGCTAAACTCTCTAAATACATACAGGGTGCATGTCTCGGTTTTCCTTCTGTCTTGTGAAAGAGTTCAGGTCCACTATAAAGAGAACCAGAGATGAAGCACCCTCATGTATTTTACCTTATAAATCAGTGACATGACAGTAAACACCTAATCTGCTCTTTGTTTCATTGTTCTCTGTTTATTCTGACTGTTATCACCTCTGATAAGAATCCCCGACTGAGCACTCAGTCTAGCTTTGCTATGGAAAGATTATAGCTGAGTCTGTCTTCTCTGGTGTCTTTTCAAGACCAAGCCTGCCCCATTGTGGCTCTGCTATAATGACTTCGCTATAATCATTCCCTGCAAAGCCAGACTGAATGCTCAGTCGGGGATTTTTATCACAGCTGTTAACAGACACTTTTAGCAGTGAGGATGAAACAGAGAGCAAGGTAGGTATTTTCTCTAATGTTCCCACTGATATATATGGTAAAATACACAAGGGTGCTTTGTCTCTGGTTCCCTTTAAAATGACTGCAAGGGGATGAGAATTGATTTTTTTTTGTAAAAAACATGGGATTCTTCATAAAAATAAATAACTGTATAATGTTTTAGTAGGTGCAAATGAAGAAAAAATACTCGATCTTGAACATTAATGCCTCACGGAGTCTCCCTTTAAGAGCATTAGTGGCGGTCCACTAATCATCAGGAATAATCTTTCACTGACCCGATGACGGCCCGCTGCGGAACGCACATGACATCGCCGCTATCGGTGGTGGAATAATAGCTGCCGTGCTACCATAGGCTGCGGAACGCACATGACATCGCCGCTATCGGTGGTGGAATAATAGCTGCCGTGCTACTATAGGCCGCGGAACGAGACGTGTTCAGTCATTTCCAGTAAAGCGAGACGTTGACAGATGGCTGTAAATATGCCTCTCCCATAATCCCTCACTAGAGGCGTTTAACACCGTTTCTTCTTCACAGATCAACGTCAGGCTATTGTTTTCGCACCAGTGTATTTCCTCAGAACCGTGAGCGATTTCTCTCGGGGGTTTACCAGAGTCGCCCTCATCACTCACTACGGAGGAAGATTAAACCCGGCCGGCATTGCTACGCGTTTCAAAGCAAAGGCATACCCAGCTCCTCACTCAGGCACACAGCTAATGGCGGCCATACACCTACCGATTTGGTGGCCTTAAAGTGCCGCAACATATCCATCCGATCGATTTCGGACCAACATCGAACAGATATGCTGGAAAAGCTCGGTCGCATGGCAGTAATGGCCTGAGATATCGTGACAACAGACTTATGTGACGGACCCCCGCTGATGTCCCTCCAAGAGTCAAATCCCCCCCCCCCCCCTTCTCACCTGTCCACTAGCACAACTCCCGGCTTCCCCCGGAACCCGTTACCGCAAGTGCCTTAATGATGTGGCTCACTATTTGTAAAACATTATTATCCACACAATAAAGTGATCACTAAGGGGGGGGGGTTTAGGGTTAGGCGCCACAAGGGGGGTGGTTAGGGTTAGGCGCCACCAGGGGGGGGGACCTAGGGTTAGGCGCCACCAGGGGGGGGACCTAGCGTTAGGCGCCACCAGGGGGGGGACCTAGCGTTAGGCGCCACCAGGGGGGGGACCTAGCGTTAGGCGCCACCAGGGGGGGGACCTAGCGTTAGGCGCCACCAGGGGGGGGACCTAGCGTTAGGCGCCACCAGGGGGGGGACCTAGCGTTAGGCGCCACCAGGGGGGGGACCTAGCGTTAGGCGCCACCAGGGGGGGGACCTAGCGTTAGGCGCCACCAGGGGGGGGACCTAGCGTTAGGCGCCACCAGGGGGGGGACCTAGCGTTAGGCGCCACCAGGGGGGGGACCTAGCGTTAGGCGCCACCAGGGGGGGGACCTAGCGTTAGGCGCCACCAGGGGGGACCTAGCGTTAGGCGCCACCGGGGGGGGGACCTAGCGTTAGGCGCCACCGGGGGGGGGACCTAGCGTTAGGCGCCACCGGGGGGGGGACCTAGCGTTAGGCGCCACCGGGGGGGGGACCTAGCGTTAGGCGCCACCGGGGGGGGGACCTAGCGTTAGGCGCCACCGGGGGGGGGACCTAGCGTTAGGCGCCACCGGGGGGGGGACCTAGCGTTAGGCGCCACCGGGGGGGGGGACCTAGCGTTAGGCGCCACCGGGGGGGGGACCTAGCGTTAGGCGCCACCGGGGGGGGGACCTAGCGTTAGGCGCCACCGGGGGGGGGACCTAGCGTTAGGCGCCACCGGGGGGGGGACCTAGCGTTAGGCGCCACCGGGGGGGGGACCTAGCGTTAGGCGCCACCGGGGGGGGACCTAGCGTTAGGCGCCACCGGGGGGGGACCTAGCGTTAGGCGCCACCGGGGGGGGGACCTAGCGTTAGGCGCCACCGGGGGGGGGACCTAGCGTTAGGCGCCACCAGGGGGGGGGGAACCTAGCGTTAGGCGCCACCAGGGGGGGGACCTAGCGTTAGGCGCCACCAGGGGGGGGACCTAGCGTTAGGCGCCACCGGGGGGGGGACCTAGCGTTAGGCGCCACCGGGGGGGGGACCTAGCGTTAGGCGCCACCGGGGGGGGGACCTAGCGTTAGGCGCCACCGGGGGGGGACCTAGCGTTAGGCGCCACCGGGGGGGGACCTAGCGTTAGGCGCCACCGGGGGGGGACCTAGCGTTAGGCGCCACCGGGGGGGGACCTAGCGTTAGGCGCCACCGGGGGGGGGACCTAGCGTTAGGCGCCACCGGGGGGGGACCTAGCGTTAGGCGCCACCGGGGGGGGACCTAGCGTTAGGCGCCACCGGGGGGGGGACCTAGCGTTAGGCGCCACCGGGGGGGGGGACCTAGCGTTAGGCGCCACCGGGGGGGGGACCTAGCGTTAGGCGCCACCGGGGGGGGGACCTAGCGTTAGGCGCCACCGGGGGGGGACCTAGCGTTAGGCGCCACCGGGGGGGGGACCTAGCGTTAGGCGCCACCGGGGGGGGGACCTAGCGTTAGGCGCCACCGGGGGGGGGACCTAGCGTTAGGCGCCACCAGGGGGGGGGAACCTAGCGTTAGGCGCCACCAGGGGGGGGGACCTAGCGTTAGGCGCCACCAGGGGGGGGGACCTAGCGTTAGGCGCCACCAGGGGGGGGACCTAGCGTTAGGCGCCACCAGGGGGGGGACCTAGCGTTAGGCGCCACCAGGGGGGGGACCTAGCGTTAGGCGCCACCAGGGGGGGGACCTAGCGTTAGGCGCCACCGGGGGGGGACCTAGCGTTAGGCGCCACCGGGGGGGGGACCTAGCGTTAGGCGCCACCGGGGGGGGACCTAGCGTTAGGCGCCACCGGGGGGGGGACCTAGCGTTAGGCGCCACCGGGGGGGGACCTAGCGTTAGGCGCCACCGGGGGGGGACCTAGCGTTAGGCGCCACCGGGGGGGGACCTAGCGTTAGGCGCCACCGGGGGGGGACCTAGCGTTAGGCGCCACCGGGGGGGGACCTAGCGTTAGGCGCCACCAGGGGGGGGGACCTAGCGTTAGGCGCCACCAGGGGGGGGACCTAGCGTTAGGCGCCACCAGGGGGGGGACCTAGCGTTAGGCGCCACCAGGGGGGGGACCTAGCGTTAGGCGCCACCAGGGGGGGGGGAACCTAGCGTTAGGCGCCACCAGGGGGGGGGGAACCTAGCGTTAGGCGCCACCAGGGGGGGGACCTAGCGTTAGGCGCCACCAGGGGGGGGACCTAGCGTTAGGCGCCACCAGGGGGGGGACCTAGCGTTAGGCGCCACCAGGGGGGGGACCTAGCGTTAGGCGCCACCGGGGGGGGACCTAGCGTTAGGCGCCACCGGGGGGGGACCTAGCGTTAGGCGCCACCGGGGGGGGACCTAGCGTTAGGCGCCACCGGGGGGGGGACCTAGCGTTAGGCGCCACCGGGGGGGGACCTAGCGTTAGGCGCCACCGGGGGGGGACCTAGCGTTAGGCGCCACCGGGGGGGGACCTAGCGTTAGGCGCCACCGGGGGGGGACCTAGCGTTAGGCGCCACCAGGGGGGGGACCTAGCGTTAGGCGCCACCAGGGGGGGGACCTAGCGTTAGGCGCCACCAGGGGGGGGACCTAGCGTTAGGCGCCACCAGGGGGGGGACCTAGCGTTAGGCGCCACCAGGGGGGGGACCTAGCGTTAGGCGCCACCAGGGGGGGGACCTAGCGTTAGGCGCCACCAGGGGGGGGGACCTAGCGTTAGGCGCCACCAGGGGGGGGACCTAGCGTTAGGCGCCACCAGGGGGGGGACCTAGCGTTAGGCGCCACCAGGGGGGGGGACCTAGCGTTAGGCGCCACCAGGGGGGGGACCTAGCGTTAGGCGCCACCAGGGGGGGGACCTAGCGTTAGGCGCCACCAGGGGGGGGGACCTAGCGTTAGGCGCCACCAGGGGGGGGACCTAGCGTTAGGCGCCACCAGGGGGGGGACCTAGCGTTAGGCGCCACCAGGGGGGGGACCTAGCGTTAGGCGCCACCAGGGGGGGGACCTAGCGTTAGGCGCCACCAGGGGGGGGACCTAGCGTTAGGCGCCACCGGGGGGGGGACCTAGCGTTAGGCGCCACCGGGGGGGGGACCTAGCGTTAGGCGCCACCGGGGGGGGGACCTAGCGTTAGGCGCCACCGGGGGGGGGACCTAGCGTTAGGCGCCACCGGGGGGGGGGACCTAGCGTTAGGCGCCACCGGGGGGGGGACCTAGCGTTAGGCGCCACCGGGGGGGGGACCTAGCGTTAGGCGCCACCGGGGGGGGGACCTAGCGTTAGGCGCCACCGGGGGGGGGGACCTAGCGTTAGGCGCCACCGGGGGGGGGGACCTAGCGTTAGGCGCCACCGGGGGGGGGACCTAGCGTTAGGCGCCACCGGGGGGGGGACCTAGCGTTAGGCGCCACCGGGGGGGGGGACCTAGCGTTAGGCGCCACCGGGGGGGGGACCTAGCGTTAGGCGCCACCGGGGGGGGGACCTAGCGTTAGGCGCCACCGGGGGGGGGACCTAGCGTTAGGCGCCACCGGGGGGGGGACCTAGCGTTAGGCGCCACCGGGGGGGGGACCTAGCGTTAGGCGCCACCAGGGGGGGGGGACCTAGCGTTAGGCGCCACCAGGGGGGGGACCTAGCGTTAGGCGCCACCGGGGGGGGGGACCTAGCGTTAGGCGCCACCGGGGGGGGGACCTAGCGTTAGGCGCCACCGGGGGGGGGGACCTAGCGTTAGGCGCCACCGGGGGGGGGACCTAGCGTTAGGCGCCACCGGGGGGGGGACCTAGCGTTAGGCGCCACCGGGGGGGGGACCTAGCGTTAGGCGCCACCGGGGGGGGGACCTAGCGTTAGGCGCCACCGGGGGGGGGACCTAGCGTTAGGCGCCACCGGGGGGGGACCTAGCGTTAGGCGCCACCGGGGGGGGACCTAGCGTTAGGCGCCACCGGGGGGGGGACCTAGCGTTAGGCGCCACCGGGGGGGGGACCTAGCGTTAGGCGCCACCGGGGGGGGGGACCTAGCGTTAGGCACCACCGGGGGGGGGACCTAGCGTTAGGCGCCACCGGGGGGGGACCTAGCGTTAGGCGCCACCGGGGGGGGACCTAGCGTTAGGCGCCACCGGGGGGGGGACCTAGCGTTAGGCGCCACCGGGGGGGGGACCTAGCGTTAGGCGCCACCAGGGGGGGGGGAACCTAGCGTTAGGCGCCACCAGGGGGGGGACCTAGCGTTAGGCGCCACCAGGGGGGGGACCTAGCGTTAGGCGCCACCAGGGGGGGGACCTAGCGTTAGGCGCCACCAGGGGGGGGACCTAGCGTTAGGCGCCACCGGGGGGGGACCTAGCGTTAGGCGCCACCGGGGGGGGGACCTAGCGTTAGGCGCCACCGGGGGGGGACCTAGCGTTAGGCGCCACCGGGGGGGGACCTAGCGTTAGGCGCCACCGGGGGGGGACCTAGCGTTAGGCGCCACCGGGGGGGGACCTAGCGTTAGGCGCCACCGGGGGGGGACCTAGCGTTAGGCGCCACCGGGGGGGGACCTAGCGTTAGGCGCCACCGGGGGGGGACCTAGCGTTAGGCGCCACCAGGGGGGGGGACCTAGCGTTAGGCGCCACCAGGGGGGGGACCTAGCGTTAGGCGCCACCAGGGGGGGGACCTAGCGTTAGGCGCCACCAGGGGGGGGACCTAGCGTTAGGCGCCACCAGGGGGGGGGGAACCTAGCGTTAGGCGCCACCAGGGGGGGGGAACCTAGCGTTAGGCGCCACCAGGGGGGGGACCTAGCGTTAGGCGCCACCAGGGGGGGGACCTAGCGTTAGGCGCCACCAGGGGGGGGGACCTAGCGTTAGGCGCCACCGGGGGGGGACCTAGCGTTAGGCGCCACCGGGGGGGGACCTAGCGTTAGGCGCCACCGGGGGGGGACCTAGCGTTAGGCGCCACCGGGGGGGGACCTAGCGTTAGGCGCCACCGGGGGGGGGACCTAGCGTTAGGCGCCACCGGGGGGGGACCTAGCGTTAGGCGCCACCGGGGGGGGACCTAGCGTTAGGCGCCACCGGGGGGGGACCTAGCGTTAGGCGCCACCGGGGGGGGACCTAGCGTTAGGCGCCACCAGGGGGGGGACCTAGCGTTAGGCGCCACCAGGGGGGGGACCTAGCGTTAGGCGCCACCAGGGGGGGGACCTAGCGTTAGGCGCCACCAGGGGGGGGACCTAGCGTTAGGCGCCACCAGGGGGGGGACCTAGCGTTAGGCGCCACCAGGGGGGGGACCTAGCGTTAGGCGCCACCAGGGGGGGGGGAACCTAGCGTTAGGCGCCACCAGGGGGGGGACCTAGCGTTAGGCGCCACCAGGGGGGGGACCTAGCGTTAGGCGCCACCGGGGGGGGACCTAGCGTTAGGCGCCACCGGGGGGGGACCTAGCGTTAGGCGCCACCGGGGGGGGGACCTAGCGTTAGGCGCCACCGGGGGGGGACCTAGCGTTAGGCGCCACCGGGGGGGGGACCTAGCGTTAGGCGCCACCGGGGGGGGACCTAGCGTTAGGCGCCACCGGGGGGGGACCTAGCGTTAGGCGCCACCGGGGGGGGGACCTAGCGTTAGGCGCCACCGGGGGGGGACCTAGCGTTAGGCGCCACCGGGGGGGGGACCTAGCGTTAGGCGCCACCGGGGGGGGACCTAGCGTTAGGCGCCACCAGGGGGGGGACCTAGCGTTAGGCGCCACCAGGGGGGGGACCTAGCGTTAGGCGCCACCAGGGGGGGACCTAGCGTTAGGCGCCACCAGGGGGGGACCTAGCGTTAGGCGCCACCAGGGGGGGACCTAGCGTTAGGCGCCACCAGGGGGGGGACCTAGCGTTAGGCGCCACCAGGGGGGGGACCTAGCGTTAGGCGCCACCAGGGGGGGGACCTAGCGTTAGGCGCCACCAGGGGGGGGGAACCTAGCGTTAGGCGCCACCAGGGGGGGGGGACCTAGCGTTAGGCGCCACCAGGGGGGGGACCTAGCGTTAGGCGCCACCAGGGGGGGGACCTAGCGTTAGGCGCCACCAGGGGGGGGACCTAGCGTTAGGCGCCACCAGGGGGGGGACCTAGCGTTAGGCGCCACCAGGGGGGGGACCTAGCGTTAGGCGCCACCAGGGGGGGGACCTAGCGTTAGGCGCCACCAGGGGGGGGACCTAGCGTTAGGCGCCACCAGGGGGGGGACCTAGCGTTAGGCGCCACCAGGGGGGGGACCTAGCGTTAGGCGCCACCAGGGGGGGGACCTAGCGTTAGGCACCACCAGGGGGGGGACCTAGCGTTAGGCACCACCAGGGGGGGGACCTAGCGTTAGGCACCACCAGGGGGGGACCTAGCGTTAGGCACCACCAGGGGGGGACCTAGCGTTAGGCACCACCAGGGGGGGACCTAGCGTTAGGCACCACCAGGGGGGGACCTAGCGTTAGGCACCACCAGGGGGGGACCTAGCGTTAGGCACCACCAGGGGGGGACCTAGCGTTAGGCACCACCAGGGGGGGACCTAGCGTTAGGCACCACCAGGGGGGGACCTAGCGTTAGGCACCACCAGGGGGGGACCTAGCGTTAGGCACCACCAGGGGGGGACCTAGCGTTAGGCACCACCAGGGGGGGACCTAGCGTTAGGCACCACCAGGGGGGGACCTAGCGTTAGGCACCACCAGGGGGGGACCTAGCGTTAGGCACCACCAGGGGGGGACCTAGCGTTAGGCACCACCAGGGGGGGACCTAGCGTTAGGCACCACCAGGGGGGGACCTAGCGTTAGGCACCACCAGGGGGGGACCTAGCGTTAGGCACCACCAGGGGGGGACCTAGCGTTAGGCACCACCAGGGGGGGACCTAGCGTTAGGCACCACCAGGGGGGGACCTAGCGTTAGGCACCACCAGGGGGGGACCTAGCGTTAGGCACCACCAGGGGGGGACTTAGCGTTAGGCACCACCAGGGGGGGACTTAGCGTTAGGCACCACCAGGGGGGGACTTAGCGTTAGGCACCACCAGGGGGGGACTTAGCGTTAGGCACCACCAGGGGGGGACTTAGCGTTAGGCACCACCAGGGGGGGACTTAGCGTTAGGCACCACCAGGGGGGGACTTAGCGTTAGGCACCACCAGGGGGGGACTTAGCGTTAGGCACCACCAGGGGGGGACTTAGCGTTAGGCACCACCAGGGGGGGACTTAGGGTTAGGCACCACCAGGGGGGGACTTAGGGTTAGGCACCACCAGGGGGGGACTTAGGGTTAGGCACCACCAGGGGGGGACTTAGGGTTAGGCACCACCAGGGGGGGACTTAGGGTTAGGCACCACCAGGGGGGGACTTAGGGTTAGGCACCACCAGGGGGGGACTTAGGGTTAGGCACCACCAGGGGGGGACTTAGGGTTAGGCACCACCAGGGGGGACTTAGGGTTAGGCACCACCAGGGGGGACTTAGGGTTAGGCACCACCAGGGGGGGTCTAAGGGTTAGGGAAAGGTAGAGGGAAGGTTCTGTGTGCGAATAGGGTTAGGTTTAGTTGTAGTAGAATGTTAATATTTACTAATGTTTTACAACAGTTATTACGAACGTACTTATATTTTTTTTTTTCATCGTTCTAAACAGTATTTTCAGATTTTATTACATAAAGAAACGATAAATGAAGGATATACACATTATACAATTATAACGATTATACATATAGTATCGTTTTTTAACAAACGTAATTATGAGTTTCACTTTTAAAAATGGAAGATTATCGTATTAAGAATTTGCGATTTCATACAAAATATTAAATGTTTTTGTAAAACATTATTGTAAACAAAATACAACACAATATTTTTATAAACACTATTACCGCTTATAGTTTACACCAACCCCCCCCCCCCACCCCCCGCCAACGCATGGATACCACGTGGTACCCTCACCGCATGGTACAGGCACCCGGAAACGGTGGGAGGCGGCTGGCAGTCCGGTCACACAAGTTGCACGTGGTACCCTCACCGCATGATACAGGCACCCAATAACGGTGGAGGAGGCTGGCAGCCTGGCAGACAGGTGAGAATCAACAGAATGAGGGGTACATTTATCACTTGCAGGGGGGACAGGCAGGTGGCACTGCTAGGCCAATTTCTGATAGACTTTAACCTGAAATCGATTGGTCTGCGGTGTATGGGCAGCAGCAGATCTCTCTCCGATCAGATCTGATTAGAAAGAAATCTGTCTCATGGTGGATCTGCCCATGCATCGCCTGATGTATGGACACATTTAATATATCAACTGATAGCTTAGCTCAGTGGTTCCCAACCCATGTGCCGCGACACATACATGTGTCGTGGCAGCTCCGGGTATGTGTCGCCGTGTCAGTGCTCTGTCTCCCTCTGCGCTGCTCTGTTGCCCTGCTATGCCTTCCCCTTTCGTTCTGTCCCATTGTAGTTAGTAGAGGACTACAAGAAAATGGCCGCCAGCATCCACATTTGTGGACAACGGTGGCCATTTTCTTGTAGTCCTTTATCTACTATGGGACGGAACAAAAGGGGAAGGCACTGGCAGAGTGGGGCAACAGAACAGCGCGGAAGATAGCGTCCCGGGTTGAGGAGGAGGAGCGGATGGAGAGGCAATCTGCAGTGAGGAGGACAGTGAGTAAGGCACTTTCATGCCACCTCTCTGCAAAAAATTAAGTAGCTCCCGTTTTAGCAGCAACCCCCGGCTGTGAGAGAAGCAGCCCCCCTGCCAGCAGCAACCACCACCAAAATAGCAGCAGCCCCTGTGCTGGCAGCTCCCACTATGCCAGCAGTCCCCACTATGCCAGCAGCCACTACACACCAGCAGCCCCCACTATGCCAGCAGCCACCACGCACCAGCAGCCCCCCATATGCCAGCAGCAGCAAAAGCCACTATGCCAGCAGCCCCCACTATGCCAGCAGCCCCCACTATGCCAGCAGCCCCCACTATGCCAGCAGCCACCACACACCAGCAGCCCCCACTATGCCAGCAGTCACCACACACCAACAGCACCCATTATGCCAGCAGCCACCACACACCAGCAGCCCCCACTATGCCAGCAGTCACCACACACCAGCAGCCCATACTATGCCAGCAGTCCCCACACACCAGCAGCCCCCACTATGCCAGCAGCCACCACACACCAGCAGCCCCCACTATGCCAGCAGCCCCCACACACAAGCAGCCCCCACTATGCCAGCAGCAGCAAAAGCCACTATGCCAGCAGCCCCCACTATGCCAGCAGCCCCCACTATGCCAGCAGCCACCACACACCAGCAGCCCCCACTATGCCAGCAGTCACCACACACCAGCAGCCCCCACTATGCCAGCAGTCCCCACACACCAGCAGCCCCCACTATGCCAGCAGCCACCACACACCAACAGCACCCATTATGCCAGCAGCCACCACACACCAGCAGCCCCCACTATGCCAGCAGTCCCCACACACCAGCAGCCCCCACTATGCCAGCAGTCCCCACACACCAGCAGCCCCCACTATGCCAGCAGTCCCCACACACCAGCAGCCCCCACTATGCCAGCAGTCCCCACACACCAACAGCACCCATTATGCCAGCAGCCACCACACACCAACAGCACCCACTATGCCAGCAGTCACCACACACCAGCAGCCCCCACTATGCCAGCAGTCACCACACACCAGCAGCCCATACTATGCCAGCAGTCCCCACACACAAGCAGCCCATACTATGCCAGCAGTCCCCACACACCAGCAGCCCCCACTATGCCAGCAGTCCCCACACACCAGCAGCCCCCACTATGCCAGCAGTCCCCACACACCAGCAGCCCCCACTATGCCAGCAGCCACCACACACCAGCAGCCCCCACTATGCCAGCAGCAAAAGCCACTATGCCAGCAGCCCACACTATGCCAGCAGTCCCCACACACCAGCAGCCCCCACTATGCCAGCAGTCCCCACACACCAGCAGCCCCCACTATGCCAGCAGTCCCCACACACCAGCAGCCCCCACTATGCCAGCAGTCCCCACACACCAACAGCACCCATTATGCCAGCAGCCACCACACACCAGCAGCCCCCACTATGCCAGCAGTCCCCACACACCAGCAGCCCCCACTATGCCAGCAGTCCCCACACACCAGCAGCCCCCACTATGCCAGCAGTCCCCACACACCAGCAGCCCCCACTATGCCAGCAGTCCCCACACACCAGCAGCCCCCACTATGCCAGCAGCAAAAGCCACTATGCCAGCAGCCCACACTATGCCAGCAGCCACTACACACAAGCAGCCCCCACTATGCCAGCAGCCCACACTATGCCAGCAGCCCCCACTATGCCAGCAGCCACTACACACAAGCAGCCCCCACTATGCCAGCAGCCCCCACTATGCCAGCAGTCACCACACACCAGCAGCCCCCACTATGCCAGCAGCTTCAGCAAAAGCCACTATGCCAGCAGCCACCACGCACCAGCAGCCCCCACTATGCCAGCAGCAGCAAAAGCCACCCACCAGCAGCCCCCACTATGCCAGCAGCAGCAAAAGCCACCCACCAGCAGCCCCCACTAGCAAAAGCCACTCACCAGCAGCCGCCACTATGCCAGCAGCAGTAATGGCCACTCATCAGCAGCCCCCACTATGCCAGCAGCAGTAATGGCCACTCACCAGCAGCCACCACTATGCCAGCAGCTGTAATGGCCACTCACCAGCAGCCACCACTATGCCAGCAGCAGTAATGGCCACTCACCAGCAGCCACCACTATGCCAGCAGCTGTAATGGCCACTCACCAGCAGCCACCACTATGCCAGCAGCTGTAATGGCCACTCACCAGCAGCCACCACTATGCCAGCAGCAGTAATGGCCACTCACCAGCAGGCGCTAGTGTACGTGTCACGGAGATCTGAACGTTTGGTGTGATGTGTCACGACTCCAAAAAGGTTGGGAACCACTGGCTTAGCTAGTAAACTGTCCCAATGTTAGCTTTTCTCTGCCAAACAAGCCATTTACAGCCGTCCAATTTTTCATACTACAATTTTTTTTCTGCGTTACACGTAAGAAATATATTGAAATTACCTGGCTGGCTGCATGCTGCATCTTCTGGCTGCCTGGAGAGTGGGAGTGGATCCTGGGGGAGGAGAGTTAGACATGCCCACTGTGCACAGACTCTGCCCATACCTCCTGGCAGCTACCCTGAGTCAGGCTCGGGGCTACCGCACTCAGCTGCAGATTTCCTGCCCGAGCCTGACTCGTGGTTCCCGCTAAGGAGGTTGAAGAGACACTTAAAGGGTCACTTAAGACTAGATAAAAAAAATGCGTTTTACTCACCTGGGGCTTCTACCAGCCCCCTGCAGCTGTCCGGTGCCCACCCAGTCTTGCTAGGATCCTCCTGTCCCCGCCGGCAGCTACTTCCGGTTTTGGCAACAGGCGCCGATAGGCCAGTGATTGTTCGCGTTTCTGGCCACAATAGCGCCCTCTATACTGCTATTGCGATCAGAAACGCAAAGAATCACCCGCGTTCCCAGGCCTGTCGGCGCCTGTTGCAGAAAAACGGAACTAGCTGCCGGCAGGGACAGGAGGATCCGAGCGAGTCTGCGTGGGCACTGGACAGCTGCACAGCTGCAGGGGGCTGGTAGAAGCCCCAGGTGAGTAAAACGCATTTTTTTTTTATCTAGACTTAAAGGGACACTTAAGTCAAACAAAAAAAATGAGTTTTACTCACCTAGGGCTTCCAATAGCCCCCTGAAGCTCTCCGCTGCCCTCGTCGTCTCTCTCCAATCCTCCTGGCCCCGCTGGCAGTCACTTCCTGTTTCGGTGACAGGAGCTGACAGGCTGGGGACGGGAGTGATTCTTCGCGTTCCCAGACACATTAGCACCCTCTATGCTGCTATATGGTATATGATATATGCTATAGCAGCATAGATGGCGCTATTGTGGCCAGGAACCAAAGAATCACTCGCGTCCCCAGCCTGTCAGCTCCTCTCACCGAAACAGTAAGTGGCTGCCGGCGGGGCCGGGAGGATCGGAGGGAGACGGCGAGGGCACCGGACAGCTGCAGAGGGCTATTGGAAGCCCCAGGTGAGTAAAACTCATTTTTTTTTTGACTTAAGTGTCCCTTGAAGTGACCCTTTAAGTCTACAAAAACATAACAAAAACAAAAAAAAACAGTTTTACTCACCTGGGGCTCCTACCAGCCCCCTGCAGCTGTCTGGTGCCTCCTGTCCCCCACCGCCAGCTACTTTCACTTTTCCGACAGGCCTGGCCACACGTAGCCTTCTTCGCGTTCCCATCCGCAATAGCGTACTGCGCAGGGTGCTTTTGCGGATAGGAACGCGTAGAAGGAGACACGTGGCCAGGCCTGCGCAGGCTCAGTAAGCCTGTTAGACGAAAGTGAAAGTTGCTGGTGGCTGGGACAGGAGGATCCGCGAGTGACTGCGAGGGTACCAGACAGCTGCAGGGGGCTGAGGAGGGAAGGGGGGTAGGCAGAGCTGCAGGGGGTTGGTAGAAGTCCCAGGTGAGTAAAACTGATTTTATTTTGTAGGCTTAAAGTGAACCAGAGACGACGCACCCTCATGTATTTTACCATACATATCAGTGGGAAAATTAGAGAAAACCCCTACCCTGCTTTCTGTTTCATTCTGCACTGCTCAGCCTGCTTGTTATCAGCCCTGATAAAATCCCCGACTGAGCATTCAGTCTGGCTTTGCCCAATCATTATTGCGGAGTCATTATAGCAGAGCCACAAGGGGGCAGGTTTGGGCTTTAAAATACATTACAGAAGACAGACTCCGCTATAATGATTCCTGAGCAAAGCCAGACTGAATGCACAGTTGGGGATTTTATCAGGGCTGATAACAAGCAGGCTGAGCAGTGAAGAATGAAACAGAGCAGGGTAGGGGTTTTATCTAATGTTCCCACTGATATATATGGTAAAATACATGAGGGTGCTTCGTCTATGGTTCACTTAAAGGATCCCTTTTAATAGACACCTTCACAAAATGATCTTCAAATACTATTCATTCACTGGTATATTTGCAGCGGCAGGCATGACAGTACACTCGTACACTGTAAGCGAAAAGGCTTCTCTTACTGTTGCGGTTGTTGAGGTATTGCCACACTCGCACATTGCCAAGCTGCTTAGGAATAACTTGATTGACTTGAAGGCAAAGGGTGATGTCATCTCCCTTAATATCAATCCCGCCGGTCACATCGCTTATTCTGAACACCACGACGGACACCTGCCGAGAGACAAGAAAAACGTAAATTTATAAAGGGAACGGGATGAACAATTTTCACAATAGTCTAATGGTGTGAGATTTTGATTCTGGGGTTCTCATAAGCTTTTAAGAGAACCCGAGGTGGCTTCCTAAGAATGAAATCTGCACACAGAGAGACGCTGGGTCTGCCTATCCTGCCCAGCCTCTGTTGCAATCTCAATCCCGCCTAAGTTCCCCCTGCGCTCTGCTATGCCCCATAAATCACAGCCGTGCTGTCGACGCGCAACGGGCTGTGTTTACCTCTGTACTGTCACTCTCGCCGCTCCCCCGCCTCCTGCATAGCTCCGGTCCCCGCCCGCGTCCCTTCCCTCTCCGCTGATTGGAGAGAAGGGACGCGGGCGGGGACCGGAGCTATGCAGGAGGCGGGGGAGCGGCGAGAGTGACAGTACAGAGGTAAACACAGCCCGCTGCGCGTCGACAGCACGGCTGTGATTTATGGGGCATAGCAGAGCGCAGGGGGAACTTAGGCGGGATTGAGATAGCAACAGAGGCTGGGCAGGATAGGCAGACCCAGCCTCCGTGTGCCGATTTCATCCTTAGGAAGCCACCTCGGGTTCTCTTCAAAGAGACACTGAAGCAAAAAAAATATACGATATAATGAATTGGTTGTGTAGTACTGATAATTACTAGAACATTAGTATTTTTTAATAACATTGCATCATTCTATAATATTTGCAGTTTACACACTACTCATCATTCTAAATGCTTTTACAGATCAGGCTATTGAACTGTTGACATGTCCTCTGCAGAGAAAACTAAGATGCAATGACTGACAGTTGAGATAACGAGCTTCAGAAGATTGAGCTCTCTGCGACTTTGAAAGTCGTGGAGCTCAATGGCTTTTTTGCATAGATAACAACTGAAGTTTCTTAACTCTTCCTGTACTGGAAACAATATTAGACTTATGTCTCTGATCCTAATGTTTTATTTCTTAGCTGTACTACACATACAGATCATTAGATCATAATTTTTTTTCCGCTTCAGTGTCTCTTTAAGCCATAATTATCACAAATATAGGCTTGAAATATCTCACTTTGCATGTAATTAGTCTATTTTATAGATTGGTTTCACCTTTTAAGCTGAATTACTGAAATAAATGGACTTTAACACGATAGTCTAATTTTTTGAGTTTCACCTGTAGATTAGGAGAGAGGGTCTTGCCCACGTGAGCTTACAGTCTAATGGGCATGATCAGAGAAGCCAGCACTTCTATGGGGAATACACAGGGGAGGGATGGTCAATGAGAAACCAATAATTCCAAGTTGATGCACTATTATGCAAAATTCATATGCAAATTTAAGCAGCTTCAGAATGGACCAATCGCAATCCCATCAAGTTGGAAGTTTGATTGCACCATTTTCAACTCGTATCAATTTGCATACAACTTTTTCACGATCCTGCATCAACCCAGAACTATTTGCATTTTATGGGCCACGCCCCATGAGGAGTTACAGACTACCCAGCAAGCTCATGGTGACCCAGAACTCCTAGGAGTGTGTGAGGGGCTACAATGGTCCAAAAAACCCTCTTACTAAAATACATGGAAAACAAAAGTTTGCTTTCTTGAAATTAAAGTATTTGTGATAATTCAGGTTGGAGTGAGCTCCGAGATGTCACCCACAATGCATCACTGCAGAATATATGCAAATTACCCATTCTTGTCCCTGTGAGCTAAACACCCCCCCCCCCCCAGATCTGCTGGAAGAGGGACAACAATGTATATTTATATGCATATAACAATTAGCATATTGCAGCAGTGATGCACTGGGAGAAATCTCGGAGATCGCGCCATCCTGAATTATCGCAAATACCTTCTGTTATAAGAAAGCAAACTTTTGTTTTCCATAGCATTTTAGTAAGGGGGCTTTTTGGACCATTGACGCCCCTTACACACTTCTAGGAGTTCTGGGTCACCATGAGCTTGCTGGTTAGTCTGTGCCTCTGGGTGTTTTAACCCCCCTGTCCTGGCGTTCTATTAAGATCGCCAGGGTGGACGCGCAGCAGTATTTCCCCCCCCCCCATCATGTAGCTAGCCTAGCGCTAGCTACATGATGCCCCCCTTCCTGCGCTATCCCTCCCACCCCTCCGATCCCCGCCGGCGCACTCAGCCCATAAGGAAATCCCGTTCTGACCGGGATTCCCTTTAGGGCTTCCCCCATCGCTATGGCGACGATCATGATGATGTCATAGACGTCGTGACGTCATCCGGAGTTCCGATCCACCCCGCAGCGCTGCCTGGCACTGATTGGCCAGGCTGCGCAGGGGACTCGGCGGGGGTGTGGCTGTTAAGCGGCGGATAGCGGCGCATCGGGACCAACACGCAGCAAGCAAAGTGCTTGCTGCGTGTTTGAAAAAGACATTTGTGAAAATCGGCCCAGCGGGGCCTGAGCGGCGCCCTCCGGCGGTAATGGACGAGCTGAGCTTGTCCATACCGCTAAGGAGGTTAAGTCCTACTCCATAGAGCCACATTTATCCATGTCATGTACTGATGAGGATCAACCAATCTGAAACAGTCTGTATGCATGTTGGATTATTATGGCTCTGTATATTCAACAAGCTGACACATCATTGCAATCCAGCGAATCTGGAGGTGTGTTCAGCTCAGGGGGACAACAATGGATAATTTGCATATTTCAGCAGTAATGCATTGTGGGAGAAATATCGGAGCTCACTCCAACCTGAATTATCGCAAATACTTTCTGCTTTTAAGAAAGCAAACTTTTGTTGCCCAATGAGGAGATTTCCTAAAAATAATGGCATTCCGAAGCATTTGAGATCCGCCATCCAAATTTACACTCAACGGAAATCTACCTAATAAAAGCCCACTGACTGCTGATTGACTTGCTGGCAGGTGTTTAACTAACCAGCTTGATTGGCTCAGTGGTCACTGGAAATTTGCTAGGCAAGTCGTCATAGAAGCTCATCTAATAGCAATCTGTTGTCGCCATCTAATGGCTAAAATATAATAATGCAGCCTTCAGCCCAAGAACTGCTTGACTTATGTTCTGCTGCCATCTAGTGGCCAAAATAACATTGTGCAGAAAAGTCCACCTATTACTGTAACTATTAATACACTGCACTAGGAATCTGTCTTTCTTGCATGTGAAATTTAACACCTAGAAGGTTTATTATGACTGATTTGTAAAATGACTTTATGAACCTGATATTTTAATACTGTGTACAGGAGGCACACATGCCTGTGTGAGAGTGATCATTGCTCTTTATGGGGAGGGCAGGAGTCTGGTTAGGCCTCTGAAATCACTAACGTGTGCAGCAGAGAGTTGGCTACAGATTAGTCCCGGGCTTTTCTTGCTTCATCCCAGAAACATTCAGATAAGTTACATAGTTATTTGGGTTGAAAAAAATACATATGTCCATAGAGTTAAATGGCTTCCTATTAAAATAAGCCCTAGACTCTGATGGACATGTGACTATGGTAGGGATTAGAGTGTGAGCTCCTCTGGGGACAGTCAGTGACATGACTATGTACTCTGTAATGTGCTGCAGAAGATGTCAGTGCTATATAAATACTTATTAATATGGTAGGACATTAGGCTATGACTATGGTAGGATTAGATTGTGAGCTCCTCTGAGGACAGTCAGTGGCATGACTATGTACTCTGTAATGTGCTGCAGAAGATGTCAGTGCTGTATAAATACATAATAATAACATATGGCAGGACATTAGACTATGACTATGGTAGGATTAGAGTGTGAGCTCCTCTGAGGACAGTCAGTGACATGACAATGTACTCTGTAATGTGCTGCAGGAGATGTCAGTGCTATATAAATACATAATAATAATATGGTAGGACATTACACTATGACTATGGTAGGATTAGATTGTGAGCTCCTCTGAGGACAGTCAGTGACATTACTATGTACTCTGTAATGTGCTGCAGAAGATGTCAGTGCTGTATAAATACATAATAATAATATGGTAGGACATTAGACTATGCCTATGGTAGGATTAGATTGTGAGCTCCTCTGAGGACAGTCAGTGACATGACTATGTACTCTGTAATGTGCTGCAGAAGATGTCAGTGCTATATAAATACATAATAATATGGTAGGACATTAGGCTATGACTATGGTGGGATTAGATTGTGAGCTCCTCTGAGGACAGTCAGTGACATGACTATGTACTCTGTAATGTGCTGCAGAAGATGTCAGTGCTGTATAAATACATAATAATAATATGGTAGGACATTAGGCTATGACTATGGTGGGATTAGATTGTGAGCTCCTCTGAGGAGTCAGTGACATGACTATGTACTCTGTAATGTGCTGCAGAAGATGTCAGTGCTGTATAAATACATAATAATAATATGGTAGGACATTAGGCTATGACTATGGTGGGATTAGATTGTGAGCTCCTCTGAGGAGTCAGTGACATGACTATGTGCTCTGTAATGTGCTGCAGAAGATGTCAGTGCTATGTAACTGGTTAAGGGTTCCGCCTTTGACATGGGAGACCAGGGTTCGAATCCTGGCTAGGTCAAGTACCTATTCAGTAAGGAGTTCAAGGCAAGACTCCCTAACACTGCAGGGTGGCCTCCTGAGCGCGTCCCAGTGGCTGCAGCTCTTGAGCGCTTTGAGTCCGACAGGAGAAAAGCGCTATACAAATGTTCGGATTATTATTATTATTATAAATAAATAATATACAATATGGTAGGACATTAGACTATGACTATGGTAGGATTAGAGTGTGAGCTCCTCTGAGGACAGCCAGTGACATGACTATGCACTCTATAAATTGCTGCAGAAGAAGATGTCAGTGCTATATAAATACATAATAATAATAATATGGTAGGACATTAGTCTATGACTAAGGTAGGATTAGATTGTGAGCTCCTATGAGGACAGTCAGTAATATGACTATGCACTCTATAAATTGCTGCAGAAGAAGATGTCAGCGCTATATAAATGCATAATAATAATCTTCTGCAGCACTTTACAGAGTACACAGTTATGTCACTGACTGTCCTCAGAGGAGCTCACACTCTAATCCTACCATAGTCATAGCCTAATGTCCTACCATATTATTATGTATTTATATAGCACTGACATCTTCTGCAGCACATTACAGAGTACATAGTCATGTCACTGACTGTCCTCAGAGGGGCTCACAATCTAATCCCCACCATAGTTATTATGTAATATCCTGTCATAGTTTAAAGGCTATTTTGGAGAGGGGAGCCAATGAACTTGCGCTGCTAGAGGAAAGTGCTACCAGTCACACCTGTCCTACTCCCTCCTACATTGTGCTAGAACCAGCAGGAATTAATGGGGAACTTTACTAAAAGATAGTCGTGGGGCAGAAAAATAAATCAATACATTGCAAAGTGAGAAGTTAAATAACAGAAGACCGATGAAGGAATGAATGATACACGCTGTGTAACTTGTGCTAGTTGACTGATCCTCTGTGAACCTGCAGGGCAACACCTTTACTACTGGCAGCCCCCCCCCCCAAAAAAAAAGACAGCACAAACTGCCCTTATCTATAAAATTAACTATTTTACGCCCACTAACAATGTGATAGGCTAGAAGGTCGTTGTGGCCCACAAGGCAACAAGGTTCACAGAAAGGAAACAGTCAGGACCATGGCCCTGACATCACACTGTGGGAGGGGTTTCACCACAATATCTGCCACACAGACCCTCCTGGTGATCTATTAGAGGAAAGGTAAAGATTTCTCCTGGGAAAGGGAGGAAGATCAATTTTGCATTGAACGATAAGCTTCTAGCAACCATTGTTGTCACAAACTTTCTTTGAACCCATAAAGTGCCCAGTGTTGTAGCACAACATTAGTACAACATTAGCAACCGCTGCCAGGGACTTAAAAATTCCACATATTTTACGCCAAATCAGCCAATGTTTCCCCCCAAAAGCTGCCAATCATGTTGCCGACCTATAAATACTGGCAAGGAACAGGTAGAATTATGGGGCACAGCAAGACATAGCGGATTCCTACCAGCTCCTGTCGGGTCTCCTGCGTGCTCTCATCGGCGGCGCTGACTGCGTCCGGCGAGGACACGCAATACTCGTCATTCCGCAGCTCCACGCTGGCCGTGTCCACCGTCGACTGATAGTTCAGAGACGAGAAATCCTCCAGGCCTGTAACAGGAAACGTACCCTTTAGACATAAGAGTTACAAACACGACAAAGTTCCACTTCCTGGTAAACCACGTAAAGACAGTCCAAACAGACAAGACTGGGTTTTCTTTCTAAAGCAAACCTGAAGTGAAAATGAACTTACAAGATAAAAAAATGTATGTGTAGTACAGCTAAGAAATAGAACATTAGTAGCAAAGACATGAGTCTAATATTGTTTTCCAGGCAACTGGTATTGCTTAAAAGGAAATAAACATGGCAGCCGCCATATACCTCTCTCCAGTTCCCCTTTAAAGTAAACCTGACACAAATTGGGCAAAAGTTGTTCTATTTTAATAGGGCTACCAATATCAAACAAGCAAACAATAGTTTTTTTTGTTTTTTTGTAAGAACCAAATGTTCTCTTATTTATTCTTCATTCATAGTCTTCAAATTGCGGACCCGGGCTGTGGAGTCGGTACAAAAATCTTCCGACTCCAAAACTGAAAACCACGCCTCCAACTCAGACTCCGGGTGCCCAAAATTGCTCTGACTCCAACTCCGACTCCACAGCCCTGTTGCAGACATGTCGTATGGATACAAATTCAGAGTTCCAATTCACACAAAAGACTGTCTGACGTGTTTCACGGCCAAAAGCAGCTTCCTCAGAGGCACACCGTATACAAACATTCAATAGGCCAAAGTCAAATGACACTGCAATGAGAAAATGTCTCTCAATGATTCCATGTGTCCATGGACCTCCACCTCCACCAGTCCATGGACACATGGAATCGTTGTTGAGACATTTTCTCATATTGCGGTGTCATTGGACTTTGGCCTATTGGATGTTTGTATACAATGTGCCTCTGAGGAAGCGGCTTTTGGCCGTGAAACACGTCAGACAGTCTTTTGCGTGAATTGGAACTCCAAATTGCGGACATGTCGTATGGATACAAATTCAAAGACTATGAATGAAGAATAAATAAGAGAACTTTTGGTTCTGAAAAAAAAAAACCCTATTGCTTGCTTGTTTGATATTGAGTGGTTATAACCAGGGATGGAACAATACTAATTTTATTGTGTTTATTAGTGTTAATAGGGCTACCTCCAGGCCCCTGCAGCTCGTCTGCTCCCTTGCTGTCCTTCCGCACCCCCCCTCCCTATTTTGCCGCAGTGAAGTCCAGGATGGGTTGCGGGCCACTGCGCATGCTCTGTTGTGGCCCACACACCTCCTCCATCACCCTCCTGTTGCCTGGAGCGTTCTGCGCAAGCGCAGGCCCAGTCTTAAACTGCACATGTGCAGAATGCCCCAGTCCATGGCAACGCAATCAGGGTGTGAGTGTAGCTGGGACCGTGCATGTGCAGCCAAGTCTTTACGGAGCTGACAGTCGCCCATCGAGGGGAACGGGAGGACGGCAAGCAAGCTGAGTGACTACAGGGGGCTGGAGGAAACCCCAGGTAAGTATAAATCCTCTCCACTCTTGTCTCAGGTAAAGCCTTAAAGGACATCCGAGGTAAAAATAAACTGATGAGAAAAACAATTGTATCTATCCTCCTCCTCCTAAAAATGACCTTTTTTTAGATACCCCACAGTTTTATTTTAGATTTAAATCTAGTTTTTAAGTTTTTACTGTTTCATTGTCTCTGCTCAATGACACCTTCGTTGAGCTATGCCAGAGCTCAAATCTATGACTTTTTGATTCTTTTTCATCGCTTTCCTGTTCTCAGAAGCAATTTACTGACAGGAAAATGTTTTATAGCTGTAATTCCTTATCAGTGAGGGTTATGCTATAGTCTGACCCAGTCCCGACCCGGACAGAAACTGTCACTTGCATACCTAATGTTTAACTCTTTCAGGCAGAGAAAGGAAAAAAAAAAAAAAAGAACACAGCCTAGTTATTTGTGTGCTAGGCACTGTACATACACATGTCTATCTCACCATGTCACATCGTGTGTCCTTTAAAGTGGATCTGAGATAAACTTTCACTCATTGCATAATTGTGTTCTTTTCACATAGTTTATAGGGCATTCCTCAAGCCAAATACTTTTGTTTTGTTTTAATACTCTAATTCCCTATAAACTAAGCAAGCCTCGCCCACAGCTTTTCACAGTGTCTTGGCACTCAGTCCCAGGTAGCAAGGGCTTATGGGAGCTCAGTCTGGGCAGGAGGAGGATACTAGCCATTGATTTCAGAGGCAGAGGGGAGGAGGAGAGGGGACTGAATTTACACACAGGCAAGCTGATAGCATCTCCAGTCCTCAGCCTGTGACAATGTGACAAACAGAACATGGCTGCCCTCATTGTATCACATGAATATATAATCATAAACTTTTGAAGCTGTTTGCAGCTAGATATGCTGTGTAAACTATCTAAACTTTAGATATGATATATTGACAAATTACTAGTTTTATTAAGTTTTTCCTCTCGGATCCGCTTTAAAGTGGGAAAAGACATAAATGAGATACTCACCTCAGTAGGCCATCTTGTTGCGCACTGTTCCAGCGCAGGGTCTCCCCTGAACATGTTCCACAAAAGCTTGTGGAATATGTTCTCGTGGCCGCACTCCCGTCCATGTACAAGTACGGCCTGCACCTGGGCAGTAGCGCAAAGCTGCTCTTGCACGGCTTTTTCCTCAGTGACAAGCAGAATTTCGCATAATGGAACATACTTGCGCAGTGTGATCGCGCTCAAACACAGCCATGGAACGGTAGAGGGTTTCGAGCAGCACCGCTGGCACCTGGGGGGTCTGGGCAGCCTTTGGGCTATCAACAGGCTTTCTACTGAGGTGAGTATCTAATTACATTTTTTCCCTCAAAGGCAGAGAAGGATTAGGATGAAATGGTGCCCTAGGCAGAATAGCCGTTTTTGCCCGGCGCTGACGGTCACCTGGCTTTTTTCGTAAGATTTGGTAAAGTGTAGCATCCACTAGGCCCCTAGACTCTCTCCAGGCCTTAGGCAGCTGCCTAGGTTTGCCTTATGGATGATCCAGCTCTGCTCACAGGTTTCCTTTATAAAAAAAAAAAATTGTGATTAACCCACAAGCAGCTTCAACAGAGTTATCTCATGTGAGATAAGTGCGTTGCTTTTGACCTCAGTCGCCAGAACTCGTTGTGCTGTAAATTCTTAGAATGCTTTGATGTCTCTCTACTAGCAGAAAATATAGAAACTGAAAGCAGAAGTCCTCTGTTATTGCCTCACACTGCCCGCTAGTGACAAGTGGCCATAAATACACATTACAGCAGCACTAATTAGAAGCAGGCAAATGTAACAAATAAGTCATAAAAAAAGTTCTAAAATAAATTAGCCTGGAGCACTTGCAAATCTCTAAATTAAAGGGACTCCAAGCACCTCTCATGGGTATGCCTTTAAGACTCCGACAAGTACTGCAAAATACTTTATGCATACCATTCTGTAGCTTGTGCACTCCTCTTTCATTTGATGCCTGAATCGCCGTTCTACACCAAATAGTTTTCGTTCGATTTCAATTTAAAAAAAGTGGCTGCCATCTTGGCTATGTTATAACTTCCGGGTCACCCCTGTCTTCTCTGCTAGAGAAGTGCATCACTGAATGAGGCAGGAAGAGGAAGTGACACGCATGGCCATTGCAAGAGGCTCCTCCAGAGGGGTCATAGCACGACTTTGTTGGAAGTCGTCTTGCTTAAAGGCATGCCCATGAGAGGTGCTCGGAGTCCCTTTAATTGGCTGCTGAAGGGTTAATCCTTGCAATGTGTGGAAATGAACGGGTTGTATTTTGTGTAACTCATCCCTACCTGCCTCCAGAGGGTCGCTCCCATCGCTCTCCGCCAGGTGCTCGTCCAGGAGGTTGCTGTCTATGGAGATATTGTCCAGTGACAGCTGTGAGGAGGTTCTCTTCATGTTCTTGTAAGAAACAGAGAAGGTAGGATGGTTGGACGGACAGCGATCCTTAGGGATTCCACTTAACAGAAATACACGGAAAACCAGGTTTCAAAAATCAAAACAGGAAACTTTGGATAAAGCATAATAATAAACAAACACAAACAGAACGGGTTACAGGAGAGAAAAATAAAACAAAAAAAACACTAATTCCTGGGGCTCGTGTGCACGGACATTTGTCTTATGAGTTCTATCTGCATTTGTAATGCATTATAGAGAATGGGATCTTACGAGATGGTGGGGAGCGGTTTTTTTTTTTTTTGCCATGCCCTGCGCTATGTTTATGTACATAATGCATGTCCTGTTGTCCTGCATTTGAAATGCTTAGCTGATTGTACTGCACTTCACCTGCTAAAAAGCCCCCTCCCTCCCCCCGACAGCCAATGACAGCGATCGGCTCCCTTAGGCATCAGCCTATGAGAGCCAATTGCTCTGTGAGCCTCTCCAGGGGACAGCCGAGTGACACATAGATCGCAGCACTGTACAATGTAAATAGATGGCGTCTAAGTCTGTTAGCGGCGATTACCGCTGGTAGATTGATGACGGAGCTGAGCTCCTTCACTCAAGCGGTGATGAGCGAGCGATCCCCTGCAAAGCCCCGCCCCAGGTCTTGACGCCTTTGGGCGGTCCTGGGGCCGCCACCTTCCCGACGCCTATCAGAGTTAGGTGGTCGGGAAGGGGTTAAGCACCAATGGCCATCTATGCTTGCCTAAAAAGTGTGAGTTTTAAATTGAGCCCCCAAAAGCACTCTGTACACAACAATTGATAGACACACCAAAAACCGTCAAGGATAGCTGCAGCATCAGATAGGTATAAGCAGGGGAGGGGACAGCTGCAGTGTCAGAGAGGTGTAAGCTGGGGAGGGGACAGCTGCAGTGTCAGAGAGGTGTAAGCAGGGGAAGAGACAGCTGTATTGTCAGAGAGGTGTAAGCTGGGGAGGGGACAGCTGCAGTGTCAGAGAGGTGTAAGCAGGGGAGGGGACAACCACAGTGTCAGAGAGGCATAAGCTGGGGAGGAGACAGCTGCAGTGTCAGAGAGGTGTAAGCAGGGGCGGGGACAGCTGCAGTGTCAGAGGTGTAAGCAGGGTAGTGGACAGCTGCAGTGTCAGAGGTGTAAGCAGGGTAGTGGACAGCTGCAGTGTTAAACGGGTGTAAGCAGGGAAAGTGAAAGCTGCAGTGTCAGAGAGGTGTAGGCGGAGGAGGGGAGAGCTGCAGTGTCAGAGAGGTGTAAGGGGGGGGGGGGGGCTAGACAGCTGCAGAGTCAGAGAGGTGTAAGCAGGAGAGGGGACAGCTGCAGTGTCAGAGAGGAGTAAGCAGGGGACTAGACAGCTTAAGTTTCAGAGAAGTGTAAGCAGGGGAGGGGACAGCTGCAGTGTCAGGTGTAAGCAGGGGGAGGGGACAGCTGCAGCATCAGAGAGGTGTAAGCAGGGGAGGGGACAGCTGCAGTGTCAGGTGTAAGCAGGGGGAGAGGGCAGCTGCAGCATCAGAGAGGTGTAAGCAGCGGAGGGACAGCTGCAGTATCAGAGAGGAGTAAGCAGGGGAGGGGACAGCTGCAGTATCAGAGAGGAGTAAGCAGGGGAGGGGACAGCTGCAGTGTCAGAGGTGTAAGCAGGGGAGTGTACAATAACAGTATTAAGCATCTTGCACACTACAAGCAATTCTGATTTTTTATACAATCCGATTTTTGATTCCGTTTAAAAAAATGTAGCAGCATGCAGTCCTTTTTTCTTTAAAACTGAATAAAAAAAAATGTTTCGTATCTAAAATCGTAATCGCATGTAGTGTGCAAGAGGCCTTAAAGAGATTTAGGCAGGGGAGGGTATATCCACAGTGTTATGCTAGGTACACACAATACAATTTTCTGTTAGATTTACCTGCCAGATCGAGTTTTTCCAACATGTCCGATCTTTATTCCGAACGATTTTCTGATCTATTTCCATAGGACATGTTGGAAAAAAAAACAGAAAATTGTAACGTGTGTACCTAGCATTAGAGAGGTTAAAAGAGAACCTGAACTGAAAATAAAAAGTCAAAATAACCATACACAGGTCATACTTACCTCCTGTGTAATCTACTCCCCAAATCACTTTCTCCTCTCCTGCGTCCTGTTTGCCCACTGTGATCAATGGAATTCTCCGTCCTCCATTTTACAAATGGCCTTTACCCCATAACAGCTTCCAGGTCAGCACACTGTTAAACTGTAATACCGCCCACTTGAGCCACAGGGAATCATGGACATTACCTTGCACATGCAGTTGTAACTGACAGCTGCTGATATATAACTGAAAGCAACTGGTATATTTCACTTCTGACAAAATATTGTCAGAACTGGGAGGGATCACTGTAAGAAGAAAATGATGAGCTTCTGAGAGGAACTGGACAGTGAGGTAAGTATGTAATATTCATTTGCATCTACGTCATGTGTTTATTTAAAAAAAAAATGTCCTTGCTTCAGGTTCCCTTTAAGCAGGGGAGGGTATATCCACAGTGTCACAGAGGTTTAAGCAGGGGAGTGTATATGCACAGTGTCACAGAGGTTTAAGCAGGGGAGGGTGAATCCACAGTGAATGTTTACCAGTTTAAAAATAAAAAAAGTCAGATACTCACCTAAGGAGAGGGAAGGCTCGGTCTTAATGAGCCTTCCCTCTCCCGGTGCCCGGTCCCGCGCAGGATCCCCCGCAGCAGTATTCGACCAGTTTGGTCAAATACTGCCACTTCCGCGGCCGAAGGGAGCTTTCGGAAGCCTTCGGGAGCACTCGGGCTCCCGAAGACGGGCCGCTCCATACTATGCATGCGCGAGCGCCCTCTATGACGCACTCGCGTGTGCGTAGTATGGAGCGGCCCGTCTTCGGAAGCCCGAGTGCTCCCGAAGACCTCCGAGGTCCCTGCGGCGGACGCGAACGGGGGAGCCAGCGCAGCACCGAGGGCACCGGGAGAGGAGAGGGAAGGATCATTAGGACAGGGCCTTCCCTCTCCTTAGGCGAGTATCTGACTTTTTTTATTTTGGAACTGGTAACCATTGGCTTTAAGCAGGGGAGTGTCTATGCAAAGTATCAGAGGTTTAAGCATGGGAGGGTGAACAGAGACCACAATTGACTACTTGAGATTGGCAATTTTCTTTGTCTCTCTGCCCGGCCAATAGTGCTGTCCTTCATGTTTTCTCCCCACCAATAAGCTACCTAATCATTTCCTTCTCTACTTCCCAATGCCTAAAAGAAAAACTTTTTAAATAGTAAGGTGTAAAGTAAAGTTATTTATTTACTTAAATGAAGAATGGCTACCCTCCGTCTGCCTTAACTGAATACATAACCAAGCTAAATTGATTTTGTTTAAACAAGCATGATGAACCATGGTCTCATTTCGTTACCTTGTGTCAGTTTGTTTCTTCTGAAGGTCAGCGAACTGCATACTCAGAAGGGGATCTACAACAGGCTCTGCGTCAGAAGCCTGAAGATTAATGAGGTTTTCTTCTAGGTGGTTGACTGGGCAGGAAATGACATCATCGGTACTGAGGTGTGCATCATCTTTAAGGCCATTGATCAACTGTCCCAAACCTCCATCCTCTACTTTGAGGGAGGAGCCTTCAGAATGCCCTTCCAAACTTGGCGTCCTTTGTACCAGATCAGTATTGCTAAGTGATTTTGACAGGTCGTCATCTGGCAGAGCCACCTTTTTGGGCTCCAGGATGGCGCCAGAGTCCCCACTGACAGAATCGATGAGTAAGTCAACTGTGGCGTTTAAGAGACTATCGTCTTTTGTACTTTCTGCTGGCGAAGTCTGTTTGTTGTCCACTACAGGGCTTTCTTCTCTGGAGGGAGGGCAGTTGGACATATCCTCCGGCAAAGGGTGCAATAATAAAGAGACCTCAGCACTTTTTAGCAGCAGGCCAATGGACACCTTGGTCTCCTCGGCTGGTTTCCCGGTCACGGCCTCTACATCCCTCAGCAGGTTCTCCATGACCTGTTTTAGTGACTCTTGCAGCAACAATAGGAAAATATACTGGAAGTGATTCATCTGTGCACTAACGGGTTTCTGGATGTAGGCGAGGACCTGGATGTCCGCTTGGGGTGGCTCTGGGGTAGCAGGAGAGGCTAAGCTACTGTCTAAAGACAGGGACTTCTGCATGGTCGTAGTCTGGCCATCCATGTCAGTGCTGTAATATTGTTTTAAAAGTTTTTTACGCTGCAGGCGGCCAACAAAGTCAGTGGATTCACTTTTAGAGAGGTTGACCAAAGCATCGCCGTTGGAAACAGTCCTTTTCTGAGACTGAGCAAACCGCGAGGGTTGGCAAACCCACACCGAAAACGGGAAGGAGTCCACGAAACCCACCGGCCGACCTTTCCCACTTTTAATGCCTTCATAGTCTACCCAGAACTGTGTGAAATGAATGGCCCATATGTCTTTAGCGGAGGAGGTCTTTAGGGCGTTGGTATCGAGCTTTGGTGCAATGAATCCCTTGTAGATATCGTGCATTTTAGTGTCCTGTTCGAAAGCATGCCTCTGAAATATGGGGTGCAAAAGGTCAAAGCTGTCCTCTGAGCGGGGGAAGGAGGTAAACGATTTGGAGAAGAAGGGGTAGTCTTTGAAGTCCTGGAATATGGCTTCGAGGTCTGAGCGTCGACAGTTTGGAGACTGCCTGGTGTTGCTGGCAATCATCTCAGAGGTTTGGATACTGATGGCCTTTGGCTGGTCAGGGTGGCAATCGACCTTCGTCTGGGATGGTATAATAAACTGAAAAAGAAGGAAGGAAAAAAGTTATATATAGTAAATCTTCCAATCACTTTTATCAATGGTTATAGGGATTCTGAAGAGACCATGACATGCCGCCTTACCGCCTTGTCAACTCTCTGAAACTCGAGGTGGCCATACACAAAAAAAAGATGGACACAGCGAGCCCAATATGGTGTAGTACGTACTGGTAATAAATTGTACATTAAGAGAGTGAGTATAGATATACTCACAAACCAGGGTTACCACTTAGGCAACCGCAGGTGGGGATATTAGACCGGTCCCCACTCAGGATTAAGAAGTTGCTCTCCATAGATAGGAGAATAGGGGTAACACCCCTCCCACCAAGGGTGGACTCAGCCAATATGCAATGGAACAGAGGCACCAAAAGAATAAAAATAGCTAAAAAAAAGTTAAAAATAGAGCAAGCAGTGGAGGACTTTCCTCCTCCAAGTAGACACAAGATAGTTGTATAATACAATAATATAGTTTATTTACATACTCCGAGATTCAATGCAACACGTTTCGCAGACATGACTCCTCTTCATCAGACAATATAGACAGGAGCATATAACATATGCAGGTCTAGTTCAAACCAAGTGTCTAAAACTATATCGTTGTATAATCCAACTATCTTGTGTCTACTTGGAGGAGGAACCTTTTTAGACATGTTTATTCTTCTGGCGCCTCTATTTGATTGCATACACTAATGAATGTTTCTCGTTGATACTCGGGCAGATTCTATCACTGTGATCAAATCTGCTCGAAATCGATGCCGCAAATGGTGGTCGATCGTTTTATGGACGAAATCGATCTAATTAGTCAACAGCGCCAGGTCAAGGGTGGGTCGGGTACGTGGCGGTAGCTGCATTCGATTATCATAAAAAAAACAAAGATCGAGAGCCCCAATAGTGCAGTATGTCAAACCAATTGGTCATAAGAGTAAATATAATCACTGGAGAGGGGCTCCAAAAATGTACTACTGACTAATGAATTGGACAGACTAGGTCCTTTCATGTAGATCACATCTGTCCACAAATCAGGTAGAACGCCAGAGAACCCAACACCAAAGCCACGTACAGAGGTGCAGCTTTTACCGAAGTGACTGGGATAGTTTCATGTGACAGACTGCGGTGCCACACTCTGTCCTACTGACAGAGGAGGTCTGTCCAATTGTGAGAGGAGGTAGAATAAGACGCAGGAGGCTAGAGCCCAGGTATAACGCATAGCATTCTGCTACGTGCAATCAGTAGAGATGGCTCGAACCTACGATTTTCGGTTCGCGAACCTCCGCAAAAAGTTCAGTTCGCGCAAACTTTTCAAGCCGCAATAGACTTCAATGGGGAGGCGAACTTCGAAAACTAGAAACATTTATGCTGGCCACAAAAGTGATGGAAAAGATGTTTCAAGGGGTCTAACACCTGGAGGGGGGCATGGCGGAGTGGGATACATGCCAAAAGTCCCCGGGAAAAATCTGGATTTGACGCAAAGCAGCGTTTTAAGGGCAGAAATCACATTGAATGCTAAATTGGAGGCCTAAATTGCTTTAAAACATCTTGCATGTGTATACATCAATCACGGAGTGTAATTAGAGTTCTGCTTCACACTGACACACCAAACTCACTGTGTAACGCACCGCAAATAGCTGTTTGTGTAATGACGGCCGTGCTGGACTGGAATGCACCATGGCGAGATTCCTCACTCAGTGATGTCAGGAAATGTCTGACTGCCTTATCAACTTTCGATGGTTCTTTCTCTACCATTGTTAAAGCTTACATCTATTTTTTTTTAAATACTTGTTCTGCTTGCTGTTCAGTACCTGTAACGAGAATCTGTTATGGAGGGCAAGTCTGCCATTGTGAGTGACCACGGGTAATGGCCAGGGAATCAGATTCCGATCCCGGTCCGGAGTGGGAGCCTGAGAAATGGCTACCACCACCACACATCCAAGGAAGGCAGCAGGCATGCTGTGGGCAAAGGAGCAGGAACGGCTACCATCACACATCCAAGGAAGGCAGCAGGCATGGCATCCAAGTCCCAACTCAGGGAGGTATTGACGAAAAATAACAATACAGGAGGACTTTCGAGGCCCTGCTGTATATGAGACGAATCAACTTTAAATCCTTTAACGAGAATCTGTTATGGATGGCAAGTCTGCCATCCATTCAAGTGAAAGGTATGCACTGACTGCCAGGAATAATACAATGTGCAGTCACAGATGCAGTGAAAGGTATGCAGTGACTGCAAACAGCTGTTTGTGTAGTGACGGCCGTGCTGGACTGGTGCGCACCATGACGAGAGTGCAGGCCGTGGCAGCTTTCAAGCCCACATGGTCGCCGGGCTGAGGTTGCTCAATGACAGAACAGTGACTGTCCAGCTGACTGTCCAGCTGATCGAAGACACTCATATAGCCGGCGGTCATTGCTTCATTGTGATACGCAAGCCCCTTCACCGCGGCAAGGTAACGATCACGAAGGGGAATTGACACATGTACATGCCTTTTGTTTTGTTGTTGCAGCTGCAGTGCAGCCAGAAAAATTAGGCAGGCATGTACACGCACCAGAAAAAGGATTATAGCGGCCGCTGCTAGCAGTGGCCTTAAAAATTCAGGTATCCGCCTGGAGTCCTGGACCCTGTTGGTGGTGGCGGAGAAGGCAGTCAAGCGGCCTGCAGGCGGAAATGCTGTGTTGGGAGCGACTTAGTCTTGGGGCAAGCAGTCACATGGTATGCAGACAGAGATGCTGTGTGTGAGGATTGACAGTCTTCGGGCAGGCCTGACCGTGCTTTGCAGACCATGTGGTCAGATGGACCATTGACCCAACGCTGTGTGTCAGAGATGACACCACTTGCCTTTCAACATCACGGTACAGTTTGGGTATCACCTTTTTTTAAGAAATAATTGCGGCCTGGTATCTTCCACTGCGGTGTGTGGCTTTGCTTTTGTGTGCTGCTTTTCCTCAGGTGGTCATCCCATTGCAGTTTGTGCTTTGTAATCATGTGCCTTCGTAAGGCAGTTGTCCCTACGCGGGTCTTGGTCTTTCCACAGCTCAATTTTTGGTGGCAGAGTACAGATGGCATTGCTCTCATCTGAGGCAGACACACAAAAATTTCCACACTGCTGAGCCCTGGGGTGATGGCATTTTGGTGGTGGCAGCCGACTGAGTGTTAAGTGGGGTGCCAGAATCACAGCAGGAGGAGGAAGATATGTCATGCTTCTGTGCGGAAGCTGAGGAAGATGAGGTGTTCTGTGTTAAATAGTCAACTACGTCCTGAAAATCTTGGGGGTTGATGGCACACGCCTTCTGAACACTGTACTTCAGTCCAGGGCCACACAAAATCACGACAGCATGACCTCGAACAGAACTGCCGGGTGGCCAGCCTCTGCCTGTTTTGCCCATATTGAGGGGGGATGAAGTGAAAGGTATGCACTGACTTGACTAATACAATGTGCAATCACACAGGTGCAGTGAACAGGTATGCAGTGATTGGTATCAATACAATGTGCAGCTGTCACACACAAAGGTACCGTGAACAGGTGCAGCGACTGACTGGTATATAACATTGCATGCGCTCTTGTAGGTAGGTGCACTGAACAGGTGGGTATGCACTGATTGGTATTACAAATGTGCAGCTGTCACACACACACAGGTACCGTGAGCAGGTGCAGCGACTGGTGGTATATAAAATTGCGTGCGCTCACGTAGGTAGGTAGGTAGGTAGGTGCACTGAACAGGTGGGTATGCAGTGATTGGTATTACAAATGTGCAGCTGTCACACACACAGGTAATCACTGAATGTGCTGGGCCTGGCAGCGGCACAGTAGGAATTACCAAGGGGACAAGGTCCAGCAGCTCCGACTGACTGACAGGGCTGTATATGCAACACAAGTGTCTGTGGGACACACACACAAAAATAGATCACAAGAACAACATTAGCTCTCAAAAGAGCTGTTGAGAAGTGCTTTTTAGCAATAAGTATCAGCAAGGAGCAAGCTAACAAGCCTAACACAAGAGCCTAACTAAGCTTTCCCTATGTCTGCAGGTTCTCTCCCTTCTCTAAATACTGCAGCCACACAAACAAACACAGAACATTTATATCGCGCTTTTCTCCTGGCAGACTCAAAGCAGCAGAGCACCAGCCACTAGGATGCGCTCTATAGGCAGTAGCAGTGTTAGGGAGTCTTGCCCAAGGTCTCCTACTGAATAGGTGCTGGCTTACTGAACAGGCAGAGCCGAGATTTGAACCCAGGTCTCCCATGTCAGAGGCAGAGCCCTTAACCATTACACTTTCCAGCCACGAGTGAGTGAAATGGCCGACGCTGCCCGCGTTTTATAAGGGGGGGGGGGGGGCTCCAGGAGGAAGTGTAGCCTGATTGGCTACCCTGTGTCTGCTGACTGTGATGTACAGGGTCAATTGAAGGACAAGCAAGGAGGGACCCGCAGCATCCACTCACTGAAAGCCTGAGGGAGTCAGGAACCAGGGAGCTCAGTAGACAATGGAAGAAAAAGTTCCGCTACACCAAAGGCTGGGTGAAAATTGGTTCTCCATTTATTGGTTACATCAGTGGATACAAAAATATGTTAAAAAGCTCACGCGTATCGGAGCTCAGGGCTCCTTAATCATAGCTGACACACTATACTAATGCAGCAGTTTAAGTAGACCAAGATCCACCCGCCCTAGGGAGGGAGGGAGGCATGGCCACAATTCTTAAAGCAATATACAACAATCTAATCACACATTAAAAATGGCAAAAGCCTAAACATGGATTATGATAATAAAATGTTACATACACAGTAACTGGTATAACATAGTATGTTATACCAGTTACTGTGTATGTAACATTTTATTATCATAATCCATGTTTAGGCTTTTGCCATTTTTAATGTGTGATTAGATTGTTGTATATTGCTTTAAGAATTGTGGCCATGCCTCCCTCCCTCCCTAGGGCGGGTGGATCTTGGTCTACTTAAACTGCTGCATTAGTATAGTGTGTCAGCTATGATTAAGGAGCCCTGAGCTCCGATACGCGTGAGCTTTTTAACATATTTTTGTATCCACTGATGTAACCAATAAATGGAGAACCAATTTTCACCCAGCCTTTGGTGTAGCGGAACTTTTTCTTCCATTGTACAGGGTCAATGTTGACCCTAATGATGTAGTATGGGGGGTGGGTCGAACTCGCATATAGTTTGCGGTTCACCGTGAATGGGAACGCGAACCACCAAAGTTTACGCAAATAAGTTTGCGTGCGAACCGTTAGGGCCATCTCTAGCAATCAGTGTAGCGGTCACACAAAATAACACAGAACTGCTTCTACTCTGTTCACCTTTATATTCTGCACCTCTTAAAAAAAATACTTCACAGTGAGAGCTCAGCAAACTCCAGGGAAAAAGTAAAACTAAGTATTGGAATATCTCTATCTCAAGTACTTTTTTTTGTAATAGACTTTTCTCAGTGATTACACTACTGCAGCAAATCTACTGGAGAAGAGGGGAAGATTCGGACTGTACTGTGCTTCTGAGGGGCGCAAAATATGGGGAATACCTGTAGAGACATCAAAAATAGGATAGTTCAGTTGCACAGGTAGAAGCAGAGTACCACACTGTGATAGGCTGGCTCAGTGAGACAGGTAGAGGCACAGTACCTCTCTGTGATAGGCTGGCTCAGTGGCACAGGTAGAAGCAGAGTACCACACTGTGATAGGCTGGCTCAGTGGCACAGGTAGAAGCATAGTACCTCTCTGTGATAGGCTGGCTCAGTGAGACAGGTAGAGGCAGAGAACCTCTCTGTGATAGGCTGGCTCAGTGGCAATGGTAGACGCAGAGGACCCCTATGTGATAGGCTGGCTCAGTGGCACAGGTAGAAGCAGAGGACCTCTCTGTGATAGGCTGGCTCAGTGGCACAGGTAGAAGCAGAGGACCTCTCTGTGATAGGCTGGCTCAGTGGCACAGGTAGAAGCAGAGTACCTCTCTGTGATAGGCTGGCTCAGTAGCACAGGTAGAAGCAGAGTACCTCTCTGTGATAGGCTGGCTCAGTAGCACAGGTAGAAGCAGAGTGCCTCTCTGTGATAGGCTGGCTCAGTGGCACAGGTAGAAGCAGAGTACCTCTCTGTGATAGGCTAGCTCAGTGGCGCAGGTAAAAGCAGAGGACCCCTCTGTGATAGGCTGGCTCAGTGGCACAGGTAGAAGCAGAGCACCTCTCTGTGATCGGCTGGCTCAGTGGCAATGGTAGACGCAGAGGACCCCTATGTAATAGGCTGGCTCAGTGGCACAGGTAGAAGCAGAGGACCCCTCTGTGATAGGCTGGCTCAGTGGCACAGGTAGACGCAGAGTACCTCTCTGCGATAGGCTGGCTCAGTGGCACAGGTAGAAGCAGAGTACCTCTCTGTGATAGGCTGGCTCAGTGGCACAGGTAGAAGCAGAGTTTCTCTCTGTGATAGGCTGGCTCAGTGGCACAGGTAGAAGCAGAGTACCTCTCTGTGATAGGCTGGCTCAGTGGCACAGGTAGGAGCAGAGGACCTCTCTGTGATAGGCTGGCTCAGTGGCACAGGTAGAAGCAGAGTACCTCTCTGTGATAGGCTGGCTCAGTGGCACAGGTAGAAGCAGAGTACCTCTCTGTGATAGGCTGGCTCAGTGGCACAGGTAGAAGCAGAGTTTCTCTCTGTGATAGGCTGGCTCAGTGGCACAGGTAGAAGCAGAGTACCTCTCTGTGATAGGCTGGCTCAGTGGCACAGGTAGGAGCAGAGGACCTCTCTGTGATAGGCTGGCTCAGTGGCACAGGTAGAAGCAGAGTACCTCTCTGTGATAGGCTGGCTCAGTAGCACAGGTAGAAGCAGAGTACCTCTCTGTGATAGGCTGGCTCAGTGGCACAGGTAGACGCAGAGTACTTCTCTGTGATAGGCTGGCTCAGTGGCACAGGTGGATGCAGAGTACCTCTCTGTGATAGGCTGGCTCAGTGGGACAGGTAGAAGTAGAGCGCCTCTCTGTGATAGGCTGGCTCAGTGGCACAGGTAGAAGCAGAGTACCTCTCTGTGATAGGCTGGCTCAGTGGCACAGGTAGAAGCAGAGTACCTCTCTGTGATAGGCTGGCTCAGTGGCACAGGTGGATGCAGAGTACCTCTCTGTGATAGGCTGGCTTAGTGGTGCAGGTAGAAGCAGAGTACCTGTCTGTGATAGGCTGGCTCAGTGGCGCAGGTAGAAGCAGAGTACCTCTCTGTGATAGGCTAGCTCAGTGGTGCAGGTAAAAGCAGAGGACCTCTCTGTGATAGGCAGGCTCAGTGGCACAGGTAGAAGCAGAGTACCTCTCTGTGATAGGCTGGCTCAGTGGCAATGGTAGACGCAGAGTACCTCTCTGTGATAGGCTGGCTCGGTGGCACTGTGAGAATCTGAGTACAACTCTGGCCTTCAATCAGGCCTCTTCAATCCACAGATGGCATAACCTTTTTGCAAATGAAGAAAACTGCCATTGCAGTTTTTCAGAAAGAGGGCGTGGCTAACCAACAAAACCTGGATTTTACGGCACAAGTGGTCAGTTTTTTAGACATTTATTCCTGTTACAACTTTTGCTGCCTGTGCTAATAGTGTGGCTTTTATTTTTACACCGGTGTTCCGCTTTAACCAATCAAAAAAGATCATTTTTAATACAAACCACAAACACATAAGAACAAAAATCACCATAGATTCTTTCAACACCGTCACCTAATATATAAACGTCTTTCTTTTTGCTCATGTAATGGGAAAAATCCCGCATCTACAGAAAATGTCACCACATTCCCGTGATTACATTGGAAAAACAAGAACGGGTTTTATAACATCGTTATGCGCTGCCGTGCGAGGAAGCCATAAAATATACATGAATAGTAAATATCACCCATGCATGGATTACTATCGGTCTGAATTATTCAGCGCGGTTTGCCCGCCCCGCGGCGAGTTACCTTCAGCATCAGGCCGTCCATTCGGATGTCGATGTGCTCGTCAGACTTGGAGCTGTCGTTCAGCTTGTACATCGCCATGAACTGGTCCACGCTCTGCCTCAGGTCCAGGATGAACTGGTTCAGCCACAGGATGCTCCGCACGTCCACCGTGACCTGCAGGGCGTTCATCTGGGCGTACAGGTTGGAACTCGGAACTGAGGGCAAAACAAAAAGGACTATAGTATAACAATTATGGGCAAAGCTCGAAAATTTAGAATATCCTGCAAAGGTTAATTTATTTCAGTAAGTCAATTTAAAGAGAAACTGTCGCGAAAATCTTAAAAATGTAAAACCCATACAAATACGAAGTAGGTTTCCTCCTAAGTAAAATGAGCCATAAATTACTTCTATCGTATGTTGCTGGCATTTACAGTAAGTAGTAGAAATGAGACATTACCGACAGGTTTTGGGTTAGTCCATCTCTCCATAGGAGATTCTCAGCATTTATTCTTTATAAAGCCCCTCCCTGAAAAAAAGATTTATACAAAGATGCTGGCCAGCCTCCCTGCTCACCGTACACTTTTTTGGCAGTTGGATGAAACAACTGCTATTCACTAAGTGCATTTTGAAGGAAATCCCTGTGAATCCCCCATGAGGAGATGGGCTAGTCCAAAACCTGTCGGTTCTGTCAGATTTCTACTACCTACTGTAAGTGACAGCAACACAGGAGAAAATAAATTTAGGTCTCATTTTACTCTGGAAGAAACGTACTTCTTATTTGTCTATGTTAACATATTTTAAATTTTAAGATTTTCGCGACAGAGGTCTTTCAAAGTAAATCTGACACCAATTTTAAAACAAACAGTTACTTACCTAAGGATAGTGAAGACGCTGGGTACCAATGAGCCTTCTCGTTTCAGCGCCAAATCCGCGGTTCAAATCTCGGGTGTCTCAATGCTGCACATGCGCGAGTGCCCAAGAGAAGGTGATTGCGCATGCGCAGTAAGGAGCGTCCCTCTTCGGGAGCACTCGGGCTCACGAAGACTTCTGAAGCCTCCTGCGGCGGCACAGAGCAGCATTCGACCGATCGGTCGGACACTGCTAATGGGGGAGGCCAACGCTGGAACGTCAGGACAAGAAGGGCAGAGGGAAGGCTCTATAGGACTCAGAACCTTCCCTCTCCTCTGGAGCGTAACTGTTTAGTTTGGGAAGGGTAGGAGGCGCCCAAGGCGTAAGTACTCTAGTGAACTAGTAAATAGGTAAGACAATCTTACCTTAGTGCTTTCATTTTCAAGACCGCAAGATTTTCGTAAAAAGTCTAACTTTTATTATGCACATCAGCAACGCGTTTCGCAGCTATAAACCGCTTCATCAGGTCACATTCAAGTGCCTTAGGGAGACCGAAGTAGTGGTCAGCCCTGAGCGCCTGTCATAGCGGTCTATAGCCGCGAAACGCATTGCTGATGTGCATAATAAAAGGTTATACTTTTTACGAAAATCTCACATTCTTGAAATTGAAAGCACTAAGGCAAGATTGTCTTACCCATTTACTAGTTCACTAGAGTACTTATAGCTTGGGCGCCGCCTACCCTTCCCTAGCATTTATAGTAACCTTCCCCAGAGGAGAGTACTGAGTCCTAAGACCTCCTTCGGAGGACAAAAGACCCCCTTGTTTTTGTTTTGGAGCAGCGACCGCCACATGATCTTCTCGCAAAGACCGAGTGGGGACGGTACTTCCTCACATGCCCTTTTGAGTGGTTGCCTGTCTGCAACCTACCTTTGTGAGTATATTCATATTGCATTACGTACCTCTTTCTCTGACCTGACGATATTACCTGAAATTGGGCTCCCGGTGTCTCTGGGGGAGATCTATCAACGCATTACCGACAGTTTTTTCTTCTTAATCTGTTCTAACTAGCAGAGAGAACAGTTCTGCATAATAAGAACCTAACCTTCTTAAATCCTAGGTAATAGTGGCAATTTAGCATGGATTTCTAGAGCTGCACTACAGTTAAGAAAAGTGCAAATCCATCCCTAAACTGCTGCAGATTAAGAAGTGCTTGATAGCAGTTCTACAGATGTAGAACTGCAGGCTAGACATGATTGCAGAGTGCAGGCTAGACATGATTTGTGATGTGCTCCTCCCCCCTGCTGAATTCCTCCTTAGAGCCTGCTGCTATCAATACAGCAGGTGTGTTGGTTACCTTAGCAACAGCAATTCCCCTCACACACTGCACTGTCTGAGAGACCTCCCTAGCTCCTCCTATTTTACAACAGTTTTAGAAGGACTCTGCACTATCTAATGATTTCTTAAGATGCCTGAGACAGTTCTGCAAGGATTTCTAAAAACCTACCAATATTTTGTCTCAGACACTCTTGATAAATCTGGCCCACTGTGTTTTTCTCGCCTCTACAAGATCTGTTCTGTTTGTTCTTTATATTCGCTTCAGGCTCCCTTTCAGGCTGGGTGCACACATGGCTGTGCGTGAAAGGTTGTGTGCATTTTTAGTGCGTTTGCGTTTTTTCCGCATATGCGTTTTTATGCACTTGCGGTTCGCATATACAAAATGCATATGCGTTTTGTATGTGTTTTCCAAGCGTTTTTCAATTGAGTTTTATGCAAATCACTAGGAAGATGACAGGAAGCAGAAATGCATCACAAAACAATAAAAAAAATCATGAAAAACGCATACAAAAACGCAATACATTGCGTTACCACTGACTTGCATTATATGCGTTTTGATGCGTTTTTGAAAATTATGCAACAAAACCAGAGTTTTTAAAAACGCATACAAAACGCATATGAGTTTTTTTATATGCTTTTTTTTAATGCGGCCCATTGACTAACATTAGCGGCAAAAACTATGCATTTTCCACAACGCTAGCGTTTCTGCTCAGGCTAGATGCACACACAGCAGAAATGGTAGCATTGCGGAAAACACTGCTTTTTTGCCGCCAATGGATGTCTATGGGCCGCAGGAAATATGCATTTTATGTGCATTTTCAAACCTGCGTTTTTAAAAACGCTGGATTTGTTGCATAATATTTATAGATGCATCAAAACTGCACATAATGAAAGTCAATGGAAAGACAATGGCATGCGGTTTACGTGCTTTTTTCTATGCAGGTTTTGGAAAAAAAAAAATGTATGATGTATTTCCACTTCCTGTTGTGTTCCTAATTTGCATAAAACGCTAAAGAAAACGCTTGAAAAATGCATAAAAAAGGCATATGCGTTTTGTATATGCGAACAGCAAACGCATGAAAACGCACGCAAAAGCTTAAAAACACGCATCTGCGGTAAGAAACAAAAAACACTAACGCAAATGCACAAAAATGCACACAACATTAACATGCCATAAAACGCAGCCTTTCACGTTATGTTATGTGTGTTCCCAACCTCCTGCGGAGGTAAAATTCAAATGGTTAATTTTCAAGCGGCATAACATTTGCATAAATTTACATCAACTCAAAGTTATTTGCATCTACTTGACCATCACTATCCTTAACATATAGTATGCGTGACCCCTGGGGGTATCTGGGCTGAGTTTAGGGGGTATTAAACAAATAGTCAATTACAGTGAGTAAAGGGGATTAAAAAAAAAAGAATCATGATGATAAAACCTATGTAAATAAGCCTGAATAAGTACCATAGCATACCGTATTGGAAGGAAAGGTTCCTAAGGCAAGCACAGAAGTCCGTTTATACTGGAACTACCTACCTCTGTGTGTTGTCTGTTCCTCTGCTCGACCCCCTTCACCCCGAGTACATTTGTTTTTGCCTGCTGGTCACGTTGAAGCAGGTCAAGCAGAGGGAGAGGTCACCCTGCTGTCAATTGAAATTCTGGGCCGTTAATTACTATTCCCCCTCCGGGTCGTAGCAACGCGGAGGGAGATGTGATTCGGATCCCTGAAATACCCGTGCGCGGGCCGCGGGCTATAGGATTGCTGGACTATAGGCCAGCTTTATTCCGCTAACAATCTCCAAGAGGATAATAAAGGGTGCAGAGAGAGAATATACAACGAGAGAGAAGGGCCGGGAACATTTCAGAATCACTAGAAACATTTCAGATATTGGCTGCCGATTAACCTCCCGGGCGTTTTGATTCCGTGCAGCGCACGGCCGCGGGAGGGTTTTTTTTACCTAAATTTTTTTTTCTTCATGTAGCTAGCCTATCGCTAGCTACAGGATTCCCCCCTCCCTGCTCTCTCCCTCCCACCCTTCCGATCGCCGCCGGCATGAATACCTATCAGGAAATCCCGTTCTGAACGGGATTTCCTGCAGGGCTTCCCCCATCGCCATGGCGACGAACGGAATGACGTCATCAACGTCACAGGGAGTCCCAATGCACCCCATAGCGCAGCCTGGCGGTAATTGCCCAGGATGCGCAATGGGTCTGCGGGGGGCCCTCTTTCGCGGCGGGTATCGGCAGCGAGCGGCAGCGATCGGGTAAGGCACGCAGCTAGCAAAGTGCTAGCTGCGTGTATTAAAAAAAAAATGATGCAAATCAGCCCGCCAGGGCCTGAGCAATCCACCGTGGAGTTACTGGTCGAGCTGAGCTTGTCCGTAACGCCCAGGTGGTTAACCACCTTATCCACCACTACAGTATATCTACATCCTCTGTGACTTCATCTAAGCCACGAGTCAGTAGATATAATGCTGGGCATACACGGCATTCTGGCCAGGCTTATCAATCGAGCCTGATGACTCGATTGATAATATCCGACAGATCCAATGACCTGCTGGATAGATTCCCCGCTCGATCCCCGCCGGTGGACAATAGCGGGGAATCGAGCGGCTGATTAGGAGCACCCACGGGGACGAGCGGGGATCGATCCGCGCGGACGAGCGGGGATCGACCCAGCGGCTAATCGACCGCCAGATCGACCCATGTATGCCCAGCATAAGTCTTGCAGCAGAAGCAGTGCTGTGCAGGATTGGGCTTGCTCCTGTGCACATTTCTGGCACTATCTGATGCAGCACTAATTGGTGAACGGGAATATATGTTTCCTGAGCTATTGAGATTGATTTTTACCATTAAAAATGCTTTTATTTTCTAAGATCATAGTGAAAAATACACTCTGTAGCATTATTTCAGAATCAAATATCTTCACCATAAATTGTGCTAGGAACAAAAGTTTTGTGATAAGCGGTAAGAATAGCGAAATTTGTGGGTTTTTTTCATCTACAGTAGAACTTTTTATTTTTAAACTGGAATTGGTAAAACTGAGAATGTGTTTTTTTTTTTTTTTTTTTCCTTGTTTTCCCGTTCAAATTCATAGAAAACAAAATTGTTAGAGGGAAATAACTGCATACAATGAAAGCCTAGTTTGTCTTGAAAAAAAACAATATAGATTTCATTTAGGGGTCATAAGTAGGGATAAAGTTATTTCTGATTAAATAAGGACATAGCTAAACTGTCAAATCTGTTCTGGTCCATAAGTGGGAAACAAGGTCTGGATGCGAAGTGGTTAATCAACACATCCGCCAGAGTGATAACTGAGCTAGTGGTGAAGATACGTATTAAATGAAAAACCCGTAATCATTTTCACCCATGGCTAAGAATATTACCCATAATCTTTTGCTAGAAGTGTGCTACTTGCCCAGTACAAGTGGTCTTCAGCAAAATCAATATAGAAACACAAAAGAAAGGAAAAGATATACGACGGCTCTTACTGGGGAAATTCTTTCCATCGGGGAAATAATACTCGGTAAATTCAATATGAATCGCAGACATTTCCTGGGGAAGATACAAGCTCTTCTTATTACAGGAAATCATAGTTTTAGGGGACGACCGGCACTGATCCGCTGTGGAGACCTGAAAGACAAACATTGAGAGGATCAAGAGTCAGCAGTATCCTGGTATCCTTTATACAGAGCCCAGGGTTTCAGCAGTATCCTGATATTCTTTATACAGAGCTCAGGGTCTCAGCAGTATCCTGAGGTACAAGAGGAATGGGGGAAGAGACAAGAGGAATGGGGGGGAGGGTACAAGAGGAATGGGGGAAGAGACAAGAGGAATGGGGGAAGGGACAAGAGGAATGGGGGAAAGGGACAAGAGGAATGGGGAAAAGGGACAAGAGGAATGGGGAAAAGGGACAAGAGGAATTGGGAAAAGGGACAAGAGGAATGGGGAAAAGGGACAAGAGGAATGGGGGAAAGGGACAAGAGGAATGGGGGAAAGGGACAAGAGGAATGGGGGAAAGGGACAAGAGGAATGGGGGGGGGAGGGTACAAGAGGAATGGGGGGAGGGTACAAGAGGAATAAGGGGGAGGTACAAGAGGAATAGGGGGAATGGTAAAAAGAGGAATGGGCAGGGTACAAGAGCAAAAGGGAGAGGTACTAGAGGAACCAGAGGAATGGAGGGGGGGGAAAGAGTACAAGAGGAATGGGGGAGGAACAGAGGAATAGGAGGAGGTACAAGAGGAATGGGGGGGGGGGGGAGTACAAGAGGAATGGGAGAGGAACAAGAGGAATAAGGGGGAGGTACAAGAGGGATAAGGGGAGGTACAAAAGGAATAAGGGGAGGTACAAAAGGAATAAGGGGGAGGTACAAGAAGAATGGGGCGGTACAAGAGGAAAAGGGGGGAGGTACAAGAAGAATGGGGCGGTACAAGAGGAAAAGGGGAAGGTACAAGAGGAATGGGCGGAGGTACAAGAGCAAAAGGGAGAGGTACTAAAGGAATGAGGTAGGAACAAGAGGAATGGGGGGGGGGGGGGGGGTGGAGTAGAAGAGGAATGGGGGAGGTACAAGAGGAATGGGGGGGGGGGGGAGTGACAAGAGGAATGGGGGAGGAACAAGAGGAATGGGGGGAAGAGGGAGGCACTAGATGATTGGTGGAGGGTGGAGTGATACAAGGATACAGAGAAAAGTGAAAAACAGTGTTGGAAGGAAGGGTAAACAAGGGAAGGGGGTGAGAAAATAGATAAATGTGCTAAGAAGCGGTGGGCTGATTTGGAGGGAAATTGAAAAAGAATAAGAAACAGATGGGGCAGAGCTGGATTTGTAGACCACGGCTCTCGGGCATCAGTGCTGCCAGGCAGGGACCCTCTGCCACTCTTTACTGGCACAAGGAGTAGTGTAGCAACTTACCTGGAAAATATTAAAATCAGCCAGCCTGACTACAAAAGAACTGGACATGAGTTTGGATTTGGGTAGATCCAGAGATGCTATGGAGGACGACCCTTTACCACCGGAATCACCACCTGCAAACACAACAGGAAAAAGAATGACTAATACTACAAGTCCCAGGCCCCGGAATGAGCATGCAGATCAGATGCTGCGACTTCGCTGGCTGCCTGCTTGTTACAGGGCTGTGACTCAAACACAACTAAAGCCAAAAGCTCAGCATGACAGCCAGGCAACCGGCAGGTTTTATAAGGGACTGAAGATGGCAGCCTCCGTATTCCTTTCACTTCAGGTTCCCTTTAAAGTAGGCTTAATAAATAATGTCTACAGGATAAATAATTATATTAAATAATTAAAATTGACCCCACTAACAGCTGTTGTAGGGGATGCTCCTATTTTGGTGGCTTTCCGGGATTTGTGCACAGCTCCCGTTGTGTCACGTGGCCTGATGTGGGTCAGGTGACACACTGGGAGCCATGCACGGAGAACACCAGAAAGCCACGAGGTGCTACAGGACATCGCTGGAGGCTGGGTCAGTATATATCCTGCACCAGGGGGGGGAGCTACAGGACATCGCTGGAGGCTGGGTGAGTATATATCCTGCACCAGGGGGAGCTACAGGACATCGCTGGAGGCTGGGTCAGTATATATCCTGCACCAGGGGGGGAGCTACAGGACATCGCTGGAGGCTGGGTCAGTATATATCCTGCACCAGGGGGGGAGCTACAGGACATCGCTGGAGGCTGGGTCAGTATATATCCTGCACCAGGGGGGGAGCTACAGGACATCGCTGGAGGCTGGGTCAGTATATATCCTGCACCAGGGGGGGAGCTACAGGACATCGCTGGAGGCTGGGTCAGTATATATCCTGCACCAGGGGGGGAGCTACAGGACATCGCTGGAGGCTGGGTCAGTATATATCCTGCACCAGGGGGGGAGCTACAGGACATCGCTGGAGGCTGGGTCAGTATATATCCTGCACCAGGGGGGGAGCTACAGGACATCGCTGGAGGCTGGGTCAGTATATATCCTGCACCAGGGGGGGAGCTACAGGACATCGCTGGAGGCTGGGTCAGTATATATCCTGCACCAGGGGGGGAGCTACAGGACATCGCTGGAGGCTGGGTCAGTATATATCCTGCACCAGGGGGGGAGCTACAGGACATCGCTGGAGGCTGGGTCAGTATATATCCTGCACCAGGGGGGGAGCTACAGGACATCGCTGGAGGCTGGGTCAGTATATATCCTGCACCAGGGGGGGAGCTACAGGACATCGCTGGAGGCTGGGTCAGTATATATCCTGCACCAGGGGGGGAGCTACAGGACATCGCTGGAGGCTGGGTCAGTATATATCCTGCACCAGGGGGGGAGCTACAGGACATCGCTGGAGGCTGGGTCAGTATATATCCTGCACCAGGGGGGGAGCTACAGGACATCGCTGGAGGCTGGGTCAGTATATATCCTGCACCAGGGGGGGAGCTACAGGACATCGCTGGAGGCTGGGTGAGTACAGTGGGTTGCAAAAGTATTCGGCCTCCTTGAAGTTTTCCACATTTGTCATATTACTGCCCCAAACTTGAATCAATTTTATTGGAATTCCACATGAAAGACCAACACAAAGTGGTGTACACGTGAGAAGTGGAACGAAAATCATACATGATTCCAAATTTTTTTTACAAATAAATAACTGCAAAGTGGTGTGTGCATAATTATTCGGCCCCCTTTGATCTGAGCGCAGTCAGTTGCCTATAGACATTGCCTGATGAGTGCTAATGACTAGAGTGCACCTGTGTGTAATCTAATGTCAGTAAAAATACAGCTGCTCTGTGAGGGCCTCAGAGGTTGTCTAAGAGACTATTGGGAGCAACAACACCGTGAAGTCCAAAGAACACACCAGACAGGTCAGGGATAAAGTTATTGAGAAATTTAAAGCAGGCTTAGGCTACAAAAAGATTTCCAAAGCCTTGAACATCCCACGGAGCACTGTTCAAGCGATCATTCAGAAATGGAAGGAGTATGGCACAACTGTACACCTACCAAGACAAGGTCATCCACCTAAACTCACAGGCCGAACAAGGAGAGTGCTGATCAGAAATGCAGTCAAGAGGCCCATGGTGACTCTGGACGAGCTGCAGAGATCTACAGCTCAGGTGGGGGAATCTGTCCATAGGACAACTATTAGTCATGCACTGCACAAAGTTTGCCTTTATGGAAGAGTGGCAAGAAGAAAGGCATTGTTAACAGAAAGCATAAGAAGTCTTGTTTGCAGTTTGCCACAAGCCATGTGGGGGACACAGCAACCATGTGGAAGAAGATGCTCTGGTCAGATGAGACCAAAATGGAACTTTTTGGCCAAAATGCAAAACACTATGTGTGTCAGAAAACTAACTGCATCACTCTGAACACACCATCCCCACTGTCAAATATGGTGGTGGCAGCATCATGCTCGGGGGGTGCATCTCTTCAGCAGGGACAGGGAAGCTGGTCAGAGTTGATGGGAAGATGGATGGAGCCAAATACAGGGCAAACTTCGAAGAAAACCTCTTGGAGACTGCAAAAGACTTGAGACTGGGGCAGAGGTTCACCTTCCAGCAGGACAATGACCCTAAACGTAAAGCCAGGGCAACAATGGAATGGTTTAAAACAAAACATATCTATGTGTTAGAATGGCCCAGTCAAAGTCCAGACCTAAATCCAATCGAGAATCTGTGGCAAGATCTGAAAACTGCTGTTCACAAATGCTGTCCATGTAATCTGACTAAGCTGGAGCTGTTTTGCAAAGAAGAATGGGCAAGGATTTCAGTCAAAGCAGGTAGAGACATACCCTAAAAGACTGGCAGCTGTAATTGCAGCAAAAGGTGGTTCTACAAAGTATTGACTCAGGGGGCCGAATAATTACGCACACCCCACTTTGCAGTTATTTGTAAAAAATGTTTGGCATGATGTATGGTTTTTGATCCACTTCTCAAATGTACACCACTTTGTATTGGTCTTTCACGTGGAATTCCAATAAAATTGATGCATGTTTGTGGCAGTAATGTGACAAAATGTGGAAAAACTTCAAGGGGGCCGAATGCTTTTGCAACCCACTGTATATATCCTGCACCAGGGGGGAGCTACAGGACATCGCTGGAGGCTGGGTGAGTATATATCCTGCACCAGGGGGAGCTACAGGACATCGCTGGAGGCTGGGTGAGTATATATCCTGCACCAGAGGGAGCTACAGGACATCGCTGGAGGCTGGGTGAGTATATATCCTGCACCAGGGGGGGAGCTACAGGACATTGCTGGAGGCTGGGTAAGTATATATCCTGCACCAGGGGGAGCTACAGGACATCGCTGGAGGCTCGGTGAGTATATATCCTTCACCAGTGGGGGAACTACAGGACATCGCTGGAGGCTGGGTGAGTATATATCCTGCACCAGGGGGGAGCTACCGGACATCGCTGGAGGCTGGGTGAGTATATATCCTGCACCAGGGGGGGAAGCTACAGGACATTGCTGGAGGCTGGGTGAGTATATATCCTGCACCAGGGGGAGCTACAGGACATCGCTGGAGGCTCGGTGAGTATATATCCTTCACCAGTGGGGGAACTACAGGACATCGCTGGAGGCTGGGTGAGTATATATCCTGCACCAGGGGGGAGCTACCGGACATCGCTGGAGGCTGGGTGAGTATATATCCTGCACCAGGGGGGAGCTACAGGACATCGCTGGAGGCTGGGTGAGTATATATCCTGCACCAGGGGGAGCTACAGGACATCACTGGAGGCTGGGTGAGTATATATCCTGCACCAGGGGGGGAGCTACCGGACATCGCTGGAGGCTGGGTGAGTATATATCCTGCACCAGGGGGGAGCTACAGGACATCGCTGGAGGCTGGGTGAGTATATATCCTGCACCAGGGGGGAGCTACCGGACATCGCTGGAGGCTGGGTGAGTATTTATCCTGCACCAGGGGGGAGCTACAGGACATCGCTGGAGGCTGGGTGAGTATATATCCTGCACCAGGGGGGAGCTACCGGACATCGCTGGAGGCTGGGTGAGTATTTATCCTGCACCAGGGGGGAGCTACCGGACATCGCTGGAGGCTGGGTGAGTATTTATCCTGCACCAGGGGGGAGCTACAGGACATCGCTGGAGGCTGGGTGAGTATATATCCTGCACCAGGGGGAGCTACAGGACATCGCTGGAGGCTGGGTGAGTATTTATCCTGCACCAGGGGGGAGCTACAGGACATCGCTGGAGGCTGGGTGAGTATATATCCTGCACCAGGGGGGAGCTACAGGACATCGCTGGAGGCTCGTTAGTATATATCCTGCACCAGGGGGGAGCTACCGGACATCGCTGGAGGCTGGGTGAGTATATATCCTGCACCAGGGGGGAGCTACAGGACATCGCTGGAGGCTGGGTGAGTATATATCCTGCACCAGGGGGGAGCTACAGGACATCGCTGGAGGCTCGTTAGTATATATCCTGCACCAGGGGGGGAGCTACAGGACATCGCTGGAGGCTGGGTGAGTATATATCCTGCACCAGGGGGGAGCTACAGGACATCGCTGGAGGCTGGGTGAGTATATATCCTGCACCAGGGGGGGAGCTACAGGACATCGCTGGAGGCTGGGTCAGTATATATCCTGCACCAGGGGGGAGCTACAGGACATCGCTGGAGGCTGGGTGAGTATATATCCTGCACCAGGGGGGAGCTTCCGGACATCGCTGGAGGCTGGGTGAGTATATATCCTGCACCAGGGGGAGCTACCGGACATCGCTGGAGGCTGGGTGAGTATATATCCTGCACCAGGGGGAGCTACCGGACATCGCTGGAGGCTGGGTGAGTATATATCCTGCACCAGGGGGGAGCTACAGGACATCGCTGGAGGCTGGGTGAGTATATATCCTGCACCAGGGGGGAGCTACCGGACATCGCTGGAGGCTGGGTGAGTATTTATCCTGCACCAGGGGGGAGCTACAGGACATCGCTGGAGGCTGGGTGAGTATATATCCTGCACCAGGGGGGAGCTACCGGACATCGCTGGAGGCTGGGTGAGTATATATCCTGCACCAGGGGGAGCTACCGGACATCGCTGGAGGCTGGGTGAGTATATATCCTGCACCAGGGGGGAGCTACAGGACATCGCTGGAGGCTGGGTGAGTATATATCCTGCACCAGGGGGAGCTACAGGACATCGCTGGAGGCTGGGTGAGTATATATCCTGCACCAGGGGGAGCTACCGGACATCGCTGGAGGCTGGGTGAGTATATATCCTGCACCAGGGGGGGGAGTTACAGGACATCGCTGGAGGCTGGGTGAGTATATATCCTGCACCAGGGGGGAGCTACAGGACATCGCTGGAGGCTGGGTGAGTATATATCCTGCACCAGGGGGGAGCTACCGGACATCGCTGGAGGCTGGGTGAGTATATATCCTGCACCAGGGGGGAGCTACAGGACATCGCTGGAGGCTGGGTGAGTATATATCCTGCACCAGGGGGGAGCTACAGGACATCGCTGGAGGCTGGGTGAGTATATATCCTGCACCAGGGGGGAGCTACAGGACATCGCTGGAGGCTGGGTGAGTATATATCCTGCACCAGGGGGGAGCTACAGGACATCGCTGGAGGCTGGGTGAGTATATATCCTGCACCAGGGGGGAGCTACAGGACATCGCTGGAGGCTCGTTAGTATATATCCTGCACCAGGGGGGAGCTACAGGACATCGCTGGAGGCTGGGTCAGTATATATCCTGCACCAGGGGGGGAGCTACAGGACATCGCTGGAGGCTGGGTGAGTATATATCCTGCACCAGGGGGGAGCTACAGGACATCGCTGGAGGCTGGGTGAGTATATATCCTGCACCAGGGGGGAGCTTCCGGACATCGCTGGAGGCTGGGTGAGTATATATCCTGCACCAGGGGGAGCTACCGGACATCGCTGGAGGCTAGGTGAGCATATATCCTGCACCAGGGGGGAGCTACCGGACATCGCTGGAGGCTGGGTGAGTATTTATCCTGCACCAGGGGGGAGCTACAGGACATCGCTGGAGGCTCGTTAGTATATATCCTGCACCAGGGGGGAGCTACAGGACATCGCTGGAGGCTGGGTGAGTATATATCCTGCACCAGGGGGGAGCTACAGGACATCGCTGGAGGCTGGGTGAGTATATATCCTGCACCAGGGGGGAGCTACCGGACATCGCTGGAGGCTGGGTGAGTATATATCCTGCACCAGTGGGGGAGCTACAGGACATCGCTGGAGGCTGGGTGAGTATATATCCTGCACCAGGGGGGAGCTACAGGACATCGCTGGAGGCTGGGTGAGTATATATCCTGCACCAGGGGGGGAGCTACAGGACATCGCTGGAGGCTGGGTGAGTATATATCCTGCACCAGGGGGAGCTACAGGACATCGCTGGAGGCTGGGTGAGTATATATCCTGCACCAGGGGGAGCTACAGGACATCGCTGGAGGCTGGGTGAGTATATATCCTGCACCAGGGGGAGCTACCGGACATCGCTGGAGGCTGGGTGAGTATATATCCTGCACCAGGGGGGGAGTTACAGGACATCGCTGGAGGCTGGGTGAGTATATATCCTGCACCAGGGGGAGCTACCGGACATCGCTGGAGGCTGGGTGAGTATATATCCTGCACCAGGGGGGAGCTACCGGACATCGCTGGAGGCTGGGTGAGTATATATCCTGCACCAGGGGGAGCTACCGGACATCGCTGGAGGCTGGGTGAGTATATATCCTGCACCAGGGGGGAGCTACAGGACATCGCTGGAGGCTCGGTGAGTATATATCCTGCACCAGGGGGGAGCTACAGGACATCGCTGGAGGCTGGGTGAGTATATATCCTGCACCAGGGGGGAGCTACCGGACATCGCTGGAGGCTGGGTGAGTATATATCCTGCACCAGGGGGAGCTACCGGACATCGCTGGAGGCTGGGTGAGTATATATCCTGCACCAGGGGGGAGCTACAGGACATCGCTGGAGGCTGGGTGAGTATATATCCTGCACCAGTGGGGGAGCTACAGGACATCGCTGGAGGCTGGGTCAGTATATATCCTGCACCAGGGGGAGCTACCGGACATCGCTGGAGGCTGGGTGAGTATATATCCTGCACCAGGGGGGAGCTACAGGACATCGCTGGAGGCTGGGTGAGTATATATCCTGCACCAGTGAGGGAGCTACAGGACATCGCTGGAGGCTGGGTGAGTATATATCCTACACCAGGGGGGAGCTACCGGACATCGCTGGAGGCTGGGTGAGTATATATCCTGCACCAGGGGGAGCTACAGGACATCGCTGGAGGCTGGGTGAGTATATATCCTGCACCAGGGGGGAGCTACCGGACATCGCTGGAGGCTGGGTGAGTATATATCCTGCACCAGTGGGGGAGCTACAGGACATCGCTGGAGGCTGGGTGAGTATATATCCTGCACCAGGGGGGAGCTACAGGACATCGCTGGAGGCTGGGTGAGTATATATCCTGCACCAGGGGGAGCTACAGGACATCGCTGGAGGCTGGGTGAGTATATATCCTGCACCAGGGGGAGCTACAGGACATCGCTGGAGGCTGGGTGAGTATATATCCTGCACCAGGGGGAGCTACAGGACATCGCTGGAGGCTGGGTGAGTATATATCCTGCACCAGGGGGGAGCTACCGGACATCGCTGGAGGCTGGGTGAGTATATATCCTGCACCAGGGGGGAGCTACAGGACATCGCTGGAGGCTCGTTAGTATATATCCTGCACCAGGGGGGAGCTACAGGACATCGCTGGAGGCTGGGTGAGTATTTATCCTGCACCAGGGGGGAGCTACCGGACATCGCTGGAGGCTGGGTGAGTATATATCCTGCACCAGGGGGGAGCTACAGGACATCGCTGGAGGCTCGTTAGTATATATCCTGCACCAGGGGGGAGCTACCGGACATCGCTGGAGGCTGGGTGAGTATATATCCTGCACCAGGGGGGGAGCTACAGGACATCGCTGGAGGCTGGGTGAGTATATATCCTGCACCAGGGGGGAGCTACAGGACATCGCTGGAGGCTCGTTAGTATATATCCTGCACCAGGGGGGAGCTACCGGACATCGCTGGAGGCTGGGTGAGTATATATCCTGCACCAGGGGGGAGCTACAGGACATCGCTGGAGGCTCGGTGAGTATATATCCTGCACCAGGGGGGGAGCTACAGGACATCGCTGGAGGCTGGGTGAGTATATATCCTGCACCAGGGGGGAGCTACCGGACATCGCTGGAGGCTGGGTGAGTATATATCCTGCACCAGGGGGGAGCTACAGGACATCGCTGGAGGCTGGGTGAGTATTTATCCTGCACCAGGGGGGAGCTACAGGACATCGCTGGAGGCTGGGTGAGTATATATCCTGCACCAGGGGGGAGCTACAGGACATCGCTGGAGGCTCGTTAGTATATATCCTGCACCAGGGGGGAGCTACAGGACATCGCTGGAGGCTGGGTGAGTATATATCCTGCACCAGGGGGGAGCTACAGGACATCGCTGGAGGCTGGGTGAGTATTTATCCTGCACCAGGGGGGAGCTACAGGACATCGCTGGAGGCTGGGTGAGTATATATCCTGCACCAGGGGGGAGCTACAGGACATCGCTGGAGGCTGGGTGAGTATATATCCTGCACCAGGGGGGAGCTACAGGACATCGCTGGAGGCTGGGTGAGTATATATCCTGCACCAGGGGGGAGCTACCGGACATCGCTGGAGGCTGGGTGAGTATATATCCTGCACCAGTGGGGGAGCTACAGGACATCGCTGGAGGCTGGGTGAGTATATATCCTGCACCAGGGGGGAGCTACAGGACATCGCTGGAGGCTGGGTGAGTATATATCCTGCACCAGGGGGGGAGCTACAGGACATCGCTGGAGGCTGGGTGAGTATATATCCTGCACCAGGGGGAGCTACAGGACATCGCTGGAGGCTGGGTGAGTATATATCCTGCACCAGGGGGAGCTACAGGACATCGCTGGAGGCTGGGTGAGTATATATCCTGCACCAGGGGGAGCTACCGGACATCGCTGGAGGCTGGGTGAGTATATATCCTGCACCAGGGGGGGAGTTACAGGACATCGCTGGAGGCTGGGTGAGTATATATCCTGCACCAGGGGGAGCTACCGGACATCGCTGGAGGCTGGGTGAGTATATATCCTGCACCAGGGGGGAGCTACCGGACATCGCTGGAGGCTGGGTGAGTATATATCCTGCACCAGGGGGAGCTACCGGACATCGCTGGAGGCTGGGTGAGTATATATCCTGCACCAGGGGGGAGCTACAGGACATCGCTGGAGGCTCGGTGAGTATATATCCTGCACCAGGGGGGAGCTACAGGACATCGCTGGAGGCTGGGTGAGTATATATCCTGCACCAGGGGGGAGCTACCGGACATCGCTGGAGGCTGGGTGAGTATATATCCTGCACCAGGGGGAGCTACCGGACATCGCTGGAGGCTGGGTGAGTATATATCCTGCACCAGGGGGGAGCTACAGGACATCGCTGGAGGCTGGGTGAGTATATATCCTGCACCAGTGGGGGAGCTACAGGACATCGCTGGAGGCTGGGTCAGTATATATCCTGCACCAGGGGGAGCTACCGGACATCGCTGGAGGCTGGGTGAGTATATATCCTGCACCAGGGGGGAGCTACAGGACATCGCTGGAGGCTGGGTGAGTATATATCCTGCACCAGTGAGGGAGCTACAGGACATCGCTGGAGGCTGGGTGAGTATATATCCTACACCAGGGGGGAGCTACCGGACATCGCTGGAGGCTGGGTGAGTATATATCCTGCACCAGGGGGAGCTACAGGACATCGCTGGAGGCTGGGTGAGTATATATCCTGCACCAGGGGGGAGCTACCGGACATCGCTGGAGGCTGGGTGAGTATATATCCTGCACCAGTGGGGGAGCTACAGGACATCGCTGGAGGCTGGGTGAGTATATATCCTGCACCAGGGGGGAGCTACAGGACATCGCTGGAGGCTGGGTGAGTATATATCCTGCACCAGGGGGAGCTACAGGACATCGCTGGAGGCTGGGTGAGTATATATCCTGCACCAGGGGGAGCTACAGGACATCGCTGGAGGCTGGGTGAGTATATATCCTGCACCAGGGGGAGCTACAGGACATCGCTGGAGGCTGGGTGAGTATATATCCTGCACCAGGGGGGAGCTACCGGACATCGCTGGAGGCTGGGTGAGTATATATCCTGCACCAGGGGGGAGCTACAGGACATCGCTGGAGGCTCGTTAGTATATATCCTGCACCAGGGGGGAGCTACAGGACATCGCTGGAGGCTGGGTGAGTATTTATCCTGCACCAGGGGGGAGCTACCGGACATCGCTGGAGGCTGGGTGAGTATATATCCTGCACCAGGGGGGAGCTACAGGACATCGCTGGAGGCTCGTTAGTATATATCCTGCACCAGGGGGGAGCTACCGGACATCGCTGGAGGCTGGGTGAGTATATATCCTGCACCAGTGGGGGAGCTACAGGACATCGCTGGAGGCTGGGTGAGTATATATCCTGCACCAGGGGGGAGCTACCGGACATCGCTGGAGGCTGGGTGAGTATATATCCTGCACCAGGGGGGAGCTACAGGACATCGCTGGAGGCTGGGTGAGTATATATCCTGCACCAGGGGGGAGCTACAGGACATCGCTGGAGGCTCGTTAGTATATATCCTGCACCAGGGGGGAGCTACAGGACATCGCTGGAGGCTGGGTGAGTATATATCCTGCACCAGGGGGGAGCTACAGGACATCGCTGGAGGCTCGTTAGTATATATCCTGCACCAGGGGGGAGCTACAGGACATCGCTGGAGGCTGGGTGAGTATATATCCTGCACCAGGGGGGAGCTACAGGACATCGCTGGAGGCTGGGTGAGTATTTATCCTGCACCAGGGGGGAGCTACAGGACATCGCTGGAGGCTGGGTGAGTATATATCCTGCACCAGGGGGGAGCTACAGGACATCGCTGGAGGCTGGGTGAGTATATATCCTGCACCAGGGGGGAGCTACCGGACATCGCTGGAGGCTGGGTGAGTATATATCCTGCACCAGGGGGGAGCTACAGGACATCGCTGGAGGCTGGGTGAGTATATATCCTGCACCAGGGGGGAGCTACCGGACATCGCTGGAGGCTGGGTGAGTATTTATCCTGCACCAGGGGGGAGCTACCGGACATCGCTGGAGGCTGGGTGAGTATATATCCTGCACCAGGGGGGAGCTACCGGACATCGCTGGAGGCTGGGTGAGTATTTATCCTGCACCAGGGGGGAGCTACCGGACATCGCTGGAGGCTGGGTGAGTATATATCCTGCACCAGGGGGGAGCTACAGGACATCGCTGGAGGCTGGGTGAGTATATATCCTGCACCAGGGGGGAGCTACAGGACATCGCTGGAGGCTGGGTGAGTATATATCCTGCACCAGGGGGGAGCTACCGGACATCGCTGGAGGCTGGGTGAGTATATATCCTGCACCAGGGGGGAGCTACAGGACATCGCTGGAGGCTGGGTGAGTATATATCCTGCACCAGGGGGGAGCTACAGGACATCGCTGGAGGCTGGGTGAGTATATATCCTGCACCAGGGGGGAGCTACAGGACATCGCTGGAGGCTGGGTGAGTATATAGCCTGCACCAGGGGGGAGCTACAGGACATCGCTGGAGGCTGGGTGAGTATATATCCTGCACCAGGGGGAGCTACAGGACATCGCTGGAGGCTGGGTGAGTATATATCCTGCACCAGGGGGGAGCTACAGGACATCGCTGGAGGCTGGGTGAGTATATATCCTGCACCAGGGGGGAGCTACCGGACATCGCTGGAGGCTGGGTGAGTATTTATCCTGCACCAGGGGGGAGCTACAGGACATCGCTGGAGGCTGGGTGAGTATATATCCTGCACCAGGGGGGAGCTACCGGACATCGCTGGAGGCTGGGTGAGTATTTATCCTGCACCAGGGGGGAGCTACAGGACATCGCTGGAGGCTGGGTGAGTATATATCCTGCACCAGGGGGGAGCTACCGGACATCGCTGGAGGCTGGGTGAGTATTTATCCTGCACCAGGGGGGAGCTACAGGACATCGCTGGAGGCTGGGTGAGTATATATCCTGCACCAGGGGGGAGCTACCGGACATCGCTGGAGGCTGGGTGAGTATTTATCCTGCACCAGGGGGGAGCTACCGGACATCGCTGGAGGCTGGGTGAGTATATATCCTGCACCAGGGGGGAGCTACCGGACATCGCTGGAGGCTCGTTAGTATATATCCTGCATGAGGGGGGAGATTTGCGGTTTTTTGGTCGGCTGCTCACAGCAGTCACAGGTATCCGGCGGCATCAGGAGATCCCTGCCGGTGCCGGTTACTAGGGTCTTAGCTGTACTGGAATTATTATACGGTTGGCAACACTGGTATGTAACTTTTTTTGGCTACTAGTACCCTGTTTTGGTATCTTTTTTGATGAAAAGATAATAGTATTGAGCTTACCTCCATACAGCTGGGCTATGCTGGGCATGGATTTGGTGGGCGAGCTGGAGCTGCGATCTTTCACCGCTTGTTTCAGCATGTCCACGTTACACTTGAATTCCTGCAGCAGCTCCTGTGCCCAGGCACAGCGGGTCTTTGTGGCATCGCCATAGTGCATCCAGTGGCTGCAGCTGTCCTCTGTGAACAGGAGCGAGACGTCAGGGCGATCAGAGAGACCGGGGCAAGAAAACAGTTTAAAAAAATAAAAACAGCCGGATAAACTGAGGACATTAAAGTGAACCTTAAGTGAAAATAAACCGATGAGATAAACAATTGTATCTATCCTCCTAAAAATGTTTTTTTAGATACCCCACAGTATTCTGTTATGTTTACAAACATTAAAAAGTAGATTCATTGTTTTATTTCACCTCAATGACACAGTCTGTCCCGTGTCTCAGAGAGCAAGAATATATGAACTATTGACTTTTTATCACCTGCTCTATGAAGCCCAGTTCTCTGCCTGGAAAGAGTTTTTTGGCTGTAATTTCTAATCAGTGTGGAATGCTATAGTCTGAATGCATAGCCTGGCATGACAGTTCGATAGGGCCGGTGATACAATACGAATAACCGGGGTAATTGACACAGGGCCCCAAGACTGCTGCAAGACACACACCCCCATCCTTCCCCCAACTTTACTAAGCTTTTGCAAGTGTAGCGTCTCGCCTGTTCGAGCTGGCACACTCCATTATTCCATTGCTCCATGTGTTCCCGCCTTCTTCCCGGCCGGCCCCACCTTTTCAGTGACTTGGTAACAACATGCATCGCGTGACAGAGGGGAGGCGATCCTGAGGATGGAGATGGGAACCCACGGACCAATGGAGGAGCACTTTAGCCAGGACGGGCAAGTCGGTACACTGCCCAAAACTTTGCCAGGGTCCCGGGAAGGGAAGACCTGGGAGGAGGGTTGGCAGCTGGGTCACTTTGGAGGCCCTGATTTGTAGGCCCTGAGGGTTGGTGGTGGAATTTGCCAGCAATAAAGAGGCCCCTACTGCAATTGGGGGGGGGGGGGTTAATATTGCTTGGGGGCCCCACTGTAAATAGAACCGGACCTGCAGGCAGCACCATCCACATTATGCTTTCCTACAAAATGAAGACTATCTACAGGCACATCTTAATTCATACTAGAGAATGAATTAAAAAAAATCATTGATTTACTTGATGACGGGATGACTTTAAAGGATAATTGTAGCTGAACTTCTTCCACACAAAGCTTTACCGGCAGCCCCTGATCAATAATGCAAATATATTACATTACTAATTTTGTTCCTGGAAGGAGATATGAGGTGGAAGATCCTCTGTGTTTATAAGCTGCTGATGCTGCACAGACCTTACGGGCTAATAGGGCCCAGGGGTAGCAAATGAGGACACAAGGACAATGAGGACCCAGGGATGACCAATGAGGACACAAGGACAATGAGGACCCAGGGATGACCAATGAGGACACAAGGACAATGAGGACACAGGGATGACCAATGAGGACACAAGGACAATGAGGACCCAGGGATGACCAATGAACAATGAGGACCCAGGGCTGAACAATGAGGGCCCAGGGCTGAACAATGAGGGCCCAGGGCTGAACAATGAGGACCCAGGGCTGAACAATGAGGGCCCAGGGCTGAACAATGAGGACCCAGGGCTGAACAATGAGGACCCAGGGCTGAACAATGAGGGCCCAGGGCTGAACAATGAGGGCCCAGGGCTGAACAATGAGGGCCCAGGGCTGAACAATGAGGGCCCAGGGCTGAACAATGAGGGCCCAGGGCTGAACAATGAGGGCCCAGGGCTGAACAATGAGGGCCCAGGGCTGAACAATGAGGGCCCAGGGCTGAACAATGAGGGCCCAGGGCTGAACAATGAGGGCCCAGGGCTGAACAATGAGGGCCCAGGGCTGAACAATGAGGGCCCAGGGCTGAACAATGAGGGCCCAGGGCTGAACAATGAGGGCCCAGGGCTGAACAATGAGGGCCCAGGGCTGAACAATGAGGGCCCAGGGCTGAACAATGAGGGCCCAGGGCTGAACAATGAGGGCCCAGGGCTGAACAATGAGGGCCCAGGGCTGAACAATGAGGGCCCAGGGCTGAACAATGAGGTCCCAGGGCTGAACAATCAGGGCCCAGGGCTGAACAATGAGGGCCCAGGGCTGAACAATGAGGACCCAGGGCTGAACAATGAGGACCCAGGGCTGAACAATGAGGACCCAGGGCTGAACAATGAGGGCCCGGGGCTGAACAATGAGGACCCAGGGCTGAACAATGAGGACCCAGGGCTGAACAATGAGGACCCAGGGCTGAACAATGAGGGCCCGGGGCTGAACATAGTTGCATAGTTATTTTGGTTGAACAGTGAGGAGCAGCAGTTGCAGCAAATTTTACACAAATGCTTGCATCTTCTAAACAGACCAGTCAAATACTGCATAAGATGCCGCTTCTGATTGGTCGTAAACCAAGCTGCATAACATTAGCAAAAAATGTGGATCTACCATGGCAAGAATGAACACCTGGCCATGCGTCTGAGGATATAGGGAACGCGTTTGGGATATAAAAGGTCTGTAATGCAGCCGTTTCTGAATAACTGGATTCCACACACTTATAGGAGGGAAATCATTACTAACATACATTTGCATTAATTATACAAGCTTCTTTTAAAGTCCAGTACACAACGTCAATGTTTGGCACCTGGCAGGGATCGGGTTCGGCTTTTCAGGCGACAGTTTGTGGCTATGAAGAGGGGAGGAGTTTAGTTGAGCAGCACATGACTGAGCGACTTCCTGTGGGCAGGGATAATGGGGGGAACAATGTGCTCGGCAGTAGCTCAGACGTCGCACAAGGCGGACTTTGTTGGTCGCATCAGCAGAGCTTAATCTAGTGTGTGTACGAAGCTTTATGCTTTGCGATGGGCATAATCCATACTACCTACCTTCCCGGTGATAAGGATAATAATCGACAGTCAGCTGGCTGAAGGATAACTGCATGGCACCCCCGGTAATTCTCCGGTCCAGAACTGTCAAATAAAATGTGATCAATCAGCAAAATTAACAAATAATTCGTGAGAGCCATCGGGCTTACTAAAAAAATTGCAATGATTAACAGGAATGATTTATGATCTTATAAAAAATAAACTTACCACTGGGATTGACACAAGTTTTTTTTTTTTATAATGAAGGCGCATGGCACTGAAACGCATAATGACGTAATCTGGCGCAACGATCGAGGTACCGCCCACCCCCTGCCCAGACACCGCCGCCACACGGAGCATTAGTCCCCGCTACTGGCCGCAGCGAGGTTGCAACGTGAGGTGACACTGTTATACAGTAGGAGCTGGAATCCTTGTTGATCTTCTTGATAGATTTTATCTTTGTAAGTGGATTTTATATCTTTTCACGAAGTGATTAAAAAGGTTAATGCACCAGAGAGCGCTCCTATATGTTGTTTTTTTTCTTTTTTTCGTTTTAACCCATTCTAATCCGTGTACATGACCCCCACCCCCTCCCCCAGTTTATTCTTTACCTTCTCACACTAGTGCTGGGAGGCAACCCAGCATCACTAGGGGGTGGAGTAATCATCTATTAGGGGGTGGGGTAATAAGCTATTACTCTGCGCAATATGGTGCCAGGAGAGATCAAACTGTCTGACCTAGTCCAACACTTTCATCTGAGGGACCAAACTCCATGTTGGAATAGATCCAAAGGCGGAGCCGGCAGGGGAAACCCAAATGCACCCATTAAATAAATATATAATCAACCCAGTTGATTTATTCTACAATCCAAAAACAGTTATAGTAAAATAGTATAAAATAAAAATGTAAACAAGTTTTTCACTATAACTTCATTGCCATCTGTTGGCTGCCCCAACCTTTGTTTTGAGTGGCTTTAAAGAGGAACTCCAGTGAAAATAATGTAACAAAAAAAGGGCTTCATTTTTACAATAATTATGTATAAATGATTTAGTCAGTGTTTGCCCATTGTGAAATCTTTTAAATCCCTGATTTACATTCTGACATTACATGGTGACATTTTTACTTTTGGCAGGTGATGTAGTTGCTGCATGCTTTTTTGGCAGTTGGAAACAGCTGTAAACAGCTATTTCCCACAATGCAACAGGGTTCACAGACAGGAAACTGCCAGGGGTACGTACTCAGAGTTTCTTGTGGGAGGGGTTTCTCCACAATATCAGCCATACAGCGCCCCCTGATGGTCTGTTTGTGAAAAGGAATAGATTTCTCATGTAAAAGGGGGTATCAGCTACTGACTGGGATAACGTTCAATTCTTGGTCAGAGTTTCTCTTTAAGAACTCATCCAGTGACAGTTACTTTTCAGGATTTCATGGAAATGTGACTTTGCACAGTCTCTACACTCAGATTAAGCACAATCCTGCAGCGCCAAAGGGAGAAGAACTATCGGCTCAGCTGTGATGACGTCACGCATGTATACTGTTTTTTTTACTTGTATATCAAGTCAAAATTTCTCATTTTTTCTTGTATTACAAAGGACTCTTAAACCAAGTTACTCTATATATGTTTTGGATGTTGGTGGAAACCGGAGTGCCCGGAGAAAACCCACGAAGACACTGGAGGGGGGGGGTATACAAACTCCATGCAGATAGTGCCCTGGCTGGGATTTGAACTGGGACCCAGCACTGCAAGTCGAGAGAGCTAATCACTACGCCATACATGCACAATACTGTTGCCCATAATGATCAGCACATACGGACACAGCTGAGCAATGTGTACTGTTGCTATGGAGCGGTTGGGCTGACAGTGTTCTGCACAATGGAGCAGCTTCTGGCTGTTTGCGTAGGGAGGGGGACAATGAACACATTCATTTGCAAAGTTTCTAAGTGACCTCCTGGGACACCTGTGGACGTGAGACAGACCGGAATGGCCACCTTGGTAGAGTTCCGTATGGCGTGTGTACTGTAGCCCTTCACTGCATGGAAGTGAAATCCGAACCCATTGTCAGTTTTTGAAAACTAGAAGAAGACTCAGTTGGTCAATGTAGGAAGAGGTATCGGTGATCATCTCACCTTTCTCCTTGGAGTGAATGTCATCACAGATGTGGAGGTCCAGGTGGGAGATGACCAGGTGATAGGAGGTTTCCTTCACATCAAAGTCACGGAAGAGGTTGAGGATGGCCTGGTTCTGCTCGGGGGTGGTGGAGGGCTGCTGACTCTTCACCTGTTGGGTGCTGGTGGGAGGGGTCCAGCTCTGAAAAATGAGCAAAAGTTTGATCTGTTCTATAACCTTCCAGAAGTCTATACTGAGATTCAAAATTCTGTCCCACATCAAACAGGTTTACTCAATAGGAGAATCAAAACTTTTTTTTATTGGCCAAGTAAGTTGACTCTTGGAAGAACCCTGTCTTGGCAATGGGTTACCGAACACAGGCAACAAAATAATAGTCAAGGAATGAAGAGGGGTCCACTTCAATGTCTCAAAAGGTTTATGAAGGATCAATGATTAAGGACCGATCCAGGTCCGAAACATGTCAGCAGAGTCTTCTTATTGCTGTTTTGGGATAAGTCCTTCATAAACCTTTTGAGACATTGAAGTGGACCCCTCTTCATTCCTTGGTTCACTGGATGGGTTACCTGGGTCCAACTCTGTCCTTTGTGAGTGTAGCGGCATACCTATTCTTTTTGAAAATAATGGTCAACAGTAGGTAAAATTGCCTGGAGTTTTGAATGGGACGTGGTGATAGCTGAAGAGTACTGTGCTGTTTGGTATGTCTGATCTTTGCTTGTTTACTATAGCCCAGAAAGGTATCGGGAGCCTCCAGGTAAGTTTACCCAGCATACAATATATACCATGGAAGGGCACATTCACGCTGGGTGTGCTGAAAAATTGTGGGCATTGTTCTGGCGCTTTAGGCCTCCTTTCCACTTGCATACCCCATGCACCTGTAGTGATGATGCGGTGTAGTGTTGACTCACCTGTCCGCTGCTATGCCTCCTTCTCTGTGTCTGTCTCCTTTGCCTCCGGGCGCGCCTGTACCTTGTGATCACGTCATGTGTGCCCGACGTCAGTACATGTGGAGGCATCACCGGGAGACAGGTGCTCCCGGCAGCAATGAAGACAAAACACGGGACACAGGAGGAGATGGGGCAGTTGGTGAGCACAGGACTATCCTGCACACTCACCACGGGTTCCGGGGGTAAAAATTACAAAATTGGGGGGGGGGGGGAGGAGGAGAAAGAAACCAGCCCGGGTCGGTCTTCATGAGTTTGAGCGCTGCAACCACCACGCAGCCAACCTAGTGCTTTTGCCCGAGACTTTTTCATGCCAGATGGTTCGTTTTTCTTGATTTCAGCCGGAAACAGATCAAAACAATGATTCGGCAGTAACGTTGGAGCATTGGTCCCTGCCAGATTTGATTAAGATCAAATCTGTGGGATATCAATGAAATCGAGTAATGTATGGGCACCTTTAGTATTGGAAATAGTCCCTCACTGCCTTCTCCTCATCTGCCAATGATAGCGTGACTGCGTAGCTGGCACGCAATTCTTTCGTTTAGGAACCCTGATAGCGGTAAGGAAAAGGCAGGTGGCTCACCTGTGCAGGTTCTCGGGTGGACGCCATGCTCTTCCTCTGCTCCGTGGACTTCTCTATCGCTTCAGTGAGAGATTTAGCATATTGCACCATGGCCTTCAGCTGGGAATCCGTCAGCACCCACAGCAGGTCATCCAAGACCAGAACCAGCTTTGAGGCCACCACGTTGCAGTCCTTCAGCTGTGGAGACAAATAGGAACATTGGGAAAGAAATGAGATAAAAGAATCAGACACACCCGACTTCCTCCAACACCTCCAGCCATGTCCAGGAAGCCTTGTCTATGGGACCTCTTGTATCTCAACAGCTTAACGCAGCAAACTCAAGTGTAAACCATTCTGAAGGCCCATACACACGTCGGATTTTTCCGAACAACGGGTCGTTTGAACGTCCAGTCGTCCGCACGCCAAATCGGCCATTTGTACAGACTGTCGTTTGGGTGATAAGACTGGTCTTGAGCGATCCGCTGGGCGGAAAAATCCGACGTGTGTATGGGCCTTAAGAGAGGAAATGTATTGACTTACAGGAGAGCAGAGTCAATTGTCCAGGATACCCATTTTTACCTTAAAGAAAACCTGTAGGGAAAAAAGTGGCCAATTTGGGTACTTACCTCAACAGTGGGAATCCTCTGGATAATCCAGAGGCATCCGTTTACCTCCAGTGGGCCGTACTAGTGCTGTCCCCTCCACAAAATCATCGAGAAAGGTTTGTTGGCAGCTCCCACGTGTGCAGTAGCACAGGACTGGCTCGGGCCTTGGTGGAAAAAGCCGAGCCGGATCGGGTGCATGCTACTGCGCAGGTGTAGTGTGGCGACCTTCGGTAGGACGCATCGCTCGATCGGCGAGGGGGATGGGTGATGCCTCTGGAGGATCCAAAGGGTTCCCTCTCCTCAGGTAACATTTTAATTTTCAAACCTTACAGATTTACTTTGAGGCTCCTTTTACACTTATTTGCATTGTGTTACCCTTTTTGCATGCAGGTAAAACAGCAAATCCAGTGTATGGGGCCCAGAACTCTAACCGTGTCATGTTGTGGCGGAAGCTTCCGATTCTGTCGACGCTCCGTCAACAGCGCGTTACTGCAGCGACGAAGAAGTGGCCGAAAGAATTCAAGTCAGTGAGCGATTAAAAAAATTGGAGGGCGGTGCGGCACCCATGCACGCTAAGACACAAATACATTCAGTTTGGCACACTGACCACTAGAGAGCACCCCAAACCACTGCCTGGACGGCCTGTGCTCAGAAATGGCCCTGGAGCTTTGGGAAGCACAGGGTAGACAAACAGGTTGCTTGACAGAGAGATTAGTGACTGAACTGTGTTAACATAGGAGAGATACATTGAGTACAGGCAGAGCCACCTGATGTACAGAGAGCAGTGCTGCTACCATTGTATCTTTAAAGGATACCCAAAGTGAGATGTGACATGATGAGATAGACATGGGTATGTACAGTGCCGAGCACACAAATAACTATGCTGTGTTCCTTTTTTCTTTCTCTGCCTCAAAGAGTTAAATATCAGGTATGTAAGTGGCTGACTCAGTCCTGACTCAGACAGAAAGTGACTACTGTGCGACCCTCACTGATAAAAAAATTCCCCTTTTTATCTTTTTCTTACTCTCAGAAGCCATTTCCTGCTAGGAAAGTGTTTTATAGCTGTAATCTCTTATCAGTGAGAGTCACACTCTAGTCACTTCCTGTCTGAGTCAGGACTGAGTCAGGACTGCGGTGCATGGGCAGCTGACAGCTCTCTCTCCAATCAGAGTCAATCAGAGATCGATCACCTGGTGTATGGCTACCTTAAAGCAGACCTGAACTCAGAACTTCCTTTCTGCTCTAAAAGATAAGCAACAGCATAATAACCTTTACATAAAAAACATTCTTGGTTACAGCTGATACAAATCCTGCAATAAATCCTGCAGTGTGTCTACTTCCTGTTTTCATGGAAGCAGACATAGGGCTAACATCCTGTGTTTACAAATTAGCTGCTCTGCCGAGGCGGTCAGCTGACACAGCTGAGAGATCACATTACAGTGGTGATTAGTCACAGATGAGAGGGAATTAGACAGGCTAAACTCTCTAAATACATACAGGGTGCAGTTCTCTTTGGTTTCCTTCTGCCCTGTGGAAGAGATCAGGTCCACTTTAGGACTGCTGCCAGAACCAATAAAGCAAACAGAATAGGAGTATCTCATATTTGTATTTCCCACGGAATAGCGGAGGAATACATTTTCCCCCCAGATCCGGGAACAGAGCAGCAGATGGCGGAGAGGCTGAGATTTCGCGGCTTCAGGCGACAAACGCTCCCACTCACCCGTCTCTTCAGCGTGACTCGGATTTTGGACTGATTGGTGATCAGGCGGACCGGAGCGCTCATTATTTCGTGTTCGGAACTCTGAATGGCGTCGGCTTCTATTCGGATCATCTGCCAGGTTATCTCTTTAAACGTCAACACCTTGCGAGACGAGAAAGAAAAACTCATATCAGCTGAGGGGCAGAATCTATGTAGGTCAATGTAGAAGCATATTTAGGATAGGTTTGTGATGCCTGCCATAATGTCTGATCGGTTTTGTTCCCATAGTACTAAATTTGTAAACTGCGGCAGTTGGAAGGTGCAGTTGAAAGGATTGCGGAAATTCAGAGGCATGATCAGAGGCGTAGCTATGGGGGGGGCAAGGGGACAAACGTCCCTGGGCGCAGCACTGTGAGGGCACTCAGCACCACTGCTCTCCTACATGCGTGAGAGGCAGCTCGCTGCCCCTGCTTCTCTCCCTCTCTCTGCATAGGAGTGAAGAAGCATTAACAGCAGCAAAAATAAAAAAATAATCACATCTGGATATCTTCAAGGAATCATCAGGCAACAAACACAAATCGGATTCTGATTTACTCACCTGGGGCTTTCTCCGGCCCCTCGCAGCTTTCTGTCCCACGGTGAGCATTCCGCACACAGCCGCCGGTCCAGGATCCCCGCACGGTAAAGAGGACGACCTCAAGGTTGTCCTTACTGCGCCTGTGTGAAGTGCCGCTGTCAGTGAAGCCCAGGTTGTCCGCGGTGTACTGCGCAGACGCAGTAGTTCTGCACCTGCGCAGTACGCCACGGACAACATGGGCTTCACTGACATCGGCACTTCATGCAGGCGCAGTAAGGATGACCTCAAGGTCACTCTCTGCACCGTGCGGGGGATCCCGGGACGGCGACGGAGAGCGTAGCTGTCAACATGGGACAGACAGCTACGAGGAGCTGGAGGAAGCTCCAGGTGAGTAAATCAGATTTGCATTTTAGTTGCCTGATGATTCCTTTAAGGCGGGGCACATCTGGCTATCTGAGCAGGTAAAAGAGGGCACAATTGGCTATCTAAATGGGGTGGGAATGGGTGCACTTATGGCTATGTTTAGGCAGGAAGGGGGCACATATGGTGTCTAAACAACACTTGTACATTTGACTCCACTCATAACAATGACCACATTCTGATGCGTGGGCTACACCCATTTTGTCCAGAGGGGGGCACAAAAGCAGTTTTTTCCCCAGCCATTAAAAACCCTAGCTACACCTCTGATGAAGCGAGTTATGTGATCAGAGTGTGATGATGGAAAGGATCATGTGATCAAAGCAAGATGATGATAGGCATGTGATCAAAGTGTGACGATAAACAGATGTGATCAGAGGCAGACAATTAAAAAAAAAAAAAAAAATCAGACTAAAAAAACAATACAAAAAAAAAAAAAACAATTAGTCTGCAATCTAAAATTGAATGAGGGACAGCAATTATTTTATGACCTTGCACCGCTCGATCTCACGCAGACTGCTGCAGAAATCGACAGAACAGCTGCCTCAAATGGGGCTGAACTGACTGAAGTCGTATGACGCTATTCGCCCTTCGCACCACCCTGCCCAGTCAATAAAAATTACCCTCTTATCTGATCAAGATCACGTCAGTCGGAGTCTTCAGCGCATGCGCAAACCCTCTCGCACATGTGCTGAAGACCCCGACTGATGCGACTGAGCAGTTACAGAGGCTGATTGCGGGTGAATGGCAGACCGCGGGAGGGCGGCGAGGGACTCTGACATACTTATGGGGCTGGAGGAAGCCCCGGGTAAGTATCAAATCTTTATTGTTTTACATCTCTGTGTTCCTTTAAAAAGTAACTGTAGTGAAAACAATAATTAATAAAACTGCTTATTTTTAGAATATTCATTTATAGATTAATAGCTGATGACCCGGCGTTGCCCGGGTATGTATTTGGCTGGTGTTTGCTCCGCCCACTTTTTCTAACCCTAACACACAAACACTCAATGACTTAGTTTTGTGAGCTTTGCTGTCTTTGGCGTAATAATCTGCATTGAAATGAAACAAATTTGATTGGCTGTGGCTCCACCCCCTTTTCTGAATTTGAACCCCAGTCACCCAATGACCAGCTGTACCAGGTTTGAGGCTTGTGCCATTAGCAGTGAAAGAATGGCAGCAATTAAATATTCCCCTTGAAAATCAATAGGGGAATCTTGATTGGCTTTTGTAGGCTCCACCCACTTTGAACAGTAATCCCAGTCACCCAGTGACCGACTGTGCAAAGTTAGAGAACCCTGTCATTAACAGTGTAAGAATGGCTGCAGTTTACATTTTCCCAGTGAAATTTGTCTCCGCCCACTTTTTGGTTATGGGAATAAAGAGTATCCTATATGTTATTCCAGGTAATGTACTATGTGTGTGGCAAATGTCATTCAAATCCGTTCAGCCATTGTTGCGTGATTGAGTAACGAACATCCAAACTTTCACATTTATAGGATTAGTGAGATGGGATTTAATCAGTGTTTGCCCATTGTAAAATCTTTCATCTCCCTGATTAACATGCTGAAATGTATCCCTGGTGGTGACATGTTTAGTCCTGCCAGGTGATCTGTAGGGAATGTTCATTACTGTGAGTTCTAGGCACAGAGGGAGACGCTGCTTGCTTGGCAGTTGGAAAAAAGCGGTTATGTCCCACAAAGCAACAAGATTCAAAGACAGGGAGGTTTTATGACCATGGTCATGACATCACACTGTGGGAGAGGTTCCACAATATCAGCCATACAGACCCCCTGATGATCTATTTGAGAAAAGGTAATGATTTCTCGTGGAAAAAGGGGTATCAGCTACTGATTGAGATGAAGGTCAATCATGGGTTAAAGTTACTCCTTAAAGGATACCCGAAGTGACATGTGACATGATGAGATGGACATGTGTATGTACAGTGCCTAGCACACAAATAACTATACTGTGTTCCCTTTTTTCCTTTCTCTGCCTGAAAGAGGTAAATATCAGGTATGTAAGTGGCTGACTCAGTCCTGACTCAGACAGGAAGTGACTACAGTGTGACCCTCACTGATAAGAAATTGCCCTTTTTTACCTCTTTCTTGCTCTCAGAAGCCATTTTCTGCTAGGAAAGTGTTTTATAGTTGGAATTTCTTATCAGTATGGGTCACACTGTAGTCACTTCCTGTCTAAGTCAGGACTGAGTCGGCCACTTACATACCTGATATTTAACTCTTTCAGGCAGAGAAAGAAAAAAAGTAACACAGCATAGTTATTTGTGTACTAGGCACTGTACATACCCATGTCTATCTCATTATGTCACATTTCAGTTCGGGTATCCTTTAAAAACACAAAAGTGAAAAAATACAAAAAAAAAAAAAAAAATCGGAAAAACCTAAGTGAGGTGAGGGAATTACCGGTATGGAGGGTTAAGGCGTGTACACACGCTGTACTTTTTCAAACGACGGGTCCGTCAGACCCACCTGCTGTGCAGTCGTTCTGCTGACAGTTGCACGTGAGTACAAGCTGTCGGCAGACTGACCAAGTGGATCGGTCAAAAACAGCAGTCTTATCAGTCTGACGACAGCTTGTACTCTCGTGCAACTGTTGGTAGAACGACCGCACTGAGGGTCTGACGGACCCGTCGTTAAAAAGGAGAGCGTGTGTACGCGCCTTTAGACTTACCTCTCCACGCTGCGGGTCCTGGATGCGGGTGAAGCGCAGGTCGCCGTGCTGCCAGTTGGCGTTGACACTGTAGATCCGCAGCTGGGACAGCTCGAAGGAAGCGTTGAAGGCCTTGGCTTTGATGCGGATGACGATGGAGTTGACAGATAAGGAGATTCCTTCTACCACTTTCTCAGCAAAGCCATATTCACTGCAAGAATAAAGTCATAATCACGCTTGTGCACTATATGGGATGAACATCTGACAGCACCTTGTAATACAGTTATTATTAAGATCTTCCTGTGTCTGCGTGGGTTTCCTCCAGGCACTCCAGTTTCCTCCCACATCCCAAAAACATACAAATAAATTAATTGTTTTACCCCTAAAATTGTCCCTAGACTACAATGGACATGTGACTATGGTAGGGATTAGATTGTAAGCCCCTCGGAAGACATGACTATGTACCCAGTAAAGTGCTGCAGAAGATGTCAGTGCTATATAAATACATAATAATAATAATAATAATATGGTAGGACATTAGACTATGACTATGGTAGGGAATAGATTGTGAGCTCCTCTGAGGACAGTCAGTGACATGACTATGTACTCTGTAAAGTGCTGCAGGAGATGCCAGTGCTATATAAACCCATAATAATATGGTAGAACATTAGACATATGACTATGGTAGGATTCGAGTGTGAGCTCCTCTGAGGACAGTCAGTGACATGACTATGCACTCTGTAAAGTGCTGCAGAAGATGTCAGTGCTATATACAGTGGCTTGCAAAAGTATTCGGCCCCCTTGAAGTTTTCCACATTTTGTCACATTACTGCCACAAACAATCAATTTTATTGGAATTCCATGTGAAAGACCAACACAAAGTGGTGTACATGTAAGAAGTGGAACGAAAATCATACATGATTCCAAGCATTTTTTAAAAATAAATAACTGCAAAGTGGTGTGTGCGTAATAATTCAGCCCCCTTTGGTCTGAGTGCAGTCAGTTGCCCATAGACATTGCCTGATGAGTTCTAATGACTAAATAGAGTGCACCTGTGTGTGATCTATTGCCAGTACAAATACAGCTGCTCTGTGACGGCCTCAAAGGTTGTCTAAGAGAATATTGGGAGCAACAACACCATGAAGTCCAAAGAACACACCAGACATGCCAGGCATAAAGTTATTGAGAAATTTAAAGCAGGCTTAGGCTACAAAAAGATTTCCTAAGCCTTGAACATCCCACAGAGCACTGTTCAAGCGATCATTCAGAAATGGAAGGAGTATGGCACAACTGTACACCTACCAAGACAAGGCCATCCACCTAAACTCACAGGCCGAACAAGGAAAGCGCT
>NC_090648.1:502156315-502218671 GCF_040937935.1 Hyperolius riggenbachi
TTCTCCAGGGTTCGGCTGGTTGCTGGAGACGTATCATTGGGCTAGAAAATGTTATCTGTCATAAAGGAGGCCTCGGTGAAAGCCCAGCTGAGACTCGTCAATGGCGCATCATAAAAGCGTCCGTCAACTGACAGGGGAGATGGATTCATTAAGCTAAATAGAGACGTCATTTATCAAAGAGAACAGGTATAGGCTGATGGCCAACGCACACGAGTGAGTCATGTTATCTCCTTGTTGTGGGTGATAATGGCTGTCAATCCGGTGCCAATATGGCCGCGGGCCGCCGATTCAGCAATGGATGCTAGCGACGTGGCTTACTCTTCTGAGTTATCTCTGTGCAGGCCGTCTCTCTCAGCACCAATGACGGTCATTGGCATGAATAGGACTTTGACAGCTCCTGATGGCTTCATGTTGCTGCTGCCAAAATCCACAATGACAAGAAGACAAATGTAGAGTAGAAGCAACTCCTCAGGCCTCACTCATTACTTCCACTCCAGTGATTTGTTATTGATGCCTATTCCATGGCGCTGAATAATAATGGATTTTCTTGTTAGTTGTGTGTAAAGGTGGCCATACACTTACCAATCTTTCCTCTCGATATACGGCAGATTCGATCACTTTGATCAAATCCCACTAGAAATCGATGGTGCAAACGATGCCCAATTGGTTGATTTCCGCCTGAAATCGGTCGTTTGAGCTAGACGGAAGATATCGCTGGATTAGCGGCGGGTCAGGACGACAGCGGTAGCGGTGTTCGGTTACAGGATGTTCGAAATACAGCATTGGCTGCAGAGCTCACCTCTCTTCTGCCACCTGTCTTCTCTCCATCCCTGCCGGGCGCTGCTTCCTGTCTCTTCTCTCCCGGGGTGCCTGAGTCACGTGACAAACCCTAGAGGACAAACACTAGAGCCCTCCAGTGGTCGCATAAAGTGCATGCCACTTTGGCCTCTTGTGTTTGTCACTAGAGCCCTCCAGTGTGTGGCCTCTAGTGTTTGTCATGTGACACAGACACATCTCGTGAGACTGTGCTTGCTCACCATTACGTGACACACACTTTTCCCTCATCTTCCAACCAATAAGAGTGCCTTAAAGAGACACTGGAGCGAAAAAAAATATTATGATTTGTATGTGTAGCACAGCTAAGAAATAAAACATTAAGATCAGATACATCAGTCTAATTGTTTCCAGTACAGGAAGAGTTGAGAAACTCCAGTTGTTATCTCTATGCAAACAAGCCATTAAGCTCTCTGACTAAGTTAAGGTGGCCATACACTGGCCCGATTTGCGCCCGTTTCGACAGCAGATTCGATCACTGGGACCGAATCTGCTGCCAATCGTTCACGCTACACGCCGAATTTCGATCCATTCCGTCCGATCCCGTCGATCGCGCCGTGCGGAAAATAACCGTCGATCGCCCGCGGGTAAAGAGCGCATCGCTATCGGCGTTCGAGTGCCCGACGACCGACGCAATAGAGCCGCATACATTACCTGCTCCGCCGGCGCGACTCCCGGGTCTCCGCTCTTCTCCGTATCGGCTCTGGTCTGGTCTCCGGCATGCTTCCCTTCTTCCTGTCCTGGCAGGAAGTTTAAACAGTAGAGGGCGCTCTACTGTTTAAACTTCCCCCAGACAGGAAGAAGGGAAGCATGCCGGAGACCAGAGCAGAGACGGAGAAGAAGAAGAAGAGCGGAGACCCGGGAGTCGCACCAGCGGAGCAGGTAATGTATGCGGGCGGGGGGAGCGGCGGCAGCACCACCATAACAGATTGTGATCGGTTTCAGGCTGAAATCGGTTCACAATCTGTTTGCAGTAAAGGTAGCCATACGATCCCTCTCTGATCAGATTCGATCAGAGAGGGATCTGTCTGTTGGTCGAATCTGATGGCAAATCGACCAGTGTATGGCTACCTTTAGTCGTGGAGAGGGCTGTTATCTGACTTTTATTATCTCAACTGTAAGTGAACTGTTTACTTTTTCTCTGCTAGAGAGTTCATTACTTCACAGACTGCTCTGAAAGACTCATTTTGAATGCTGAGTGTTGTGTAATGTGCACATATTATAGAATGATGCAATGTTAGAAAAAACACTATATACCTGAAAATAAAAGTATGAGAATATTTTCTTTGCTGCTAATCTTCTAGTAATTATTCATAGTACACAACCAATTCACTATATCATATATTTTTTTTCGCTTCAGTGTCTCTTTAAATATCAGCTAGGAGGGGTGGGGCCTGCAGCAGAGACCCTGGTGTATACTGCTGAGATTAATGGTGCTCCACTCTCTGCTCTCTCGTAGGCCTTACATTATCGTGAAGAATCAGAAGTCTATGGTGACCAACAAACACATCCAGGAACTATCACAAGGCTACAGGTATGCCAATAAACTAATATGCAAGCATAAGATTTATTCCCTTTCCAATCCATCAACAATACTTTTTTTTTTCCCTGGTGTGCAGTGGGAGACGTGGGTGATCGAGATAAAGCTGCTGCAGGGGAATTCGGAGGGTCTCTACTTTCTTGCGCTAGAGCGAGGAGGTGGGCCAGCATCAGCGGAAGGGGCGGGGCTAGTTCCAGCTTGCTCCACCCTATTAGACACTAACCCATGTAATAATGATGTTGCACAGCGTAATATTGAAAGGGATCCAAAATTTGATCTACATAGCCTGATGCCAAGCCAGACTAGATCCAGCAATAGCACCCCTAGTGGTGAGACAAATGCACCTACATAATATCTAAATTATGCGGCGGAGCGTGAAGTTGGCGGCGATCAAAATGTTAGACTTATGGTGCCTATACATGGTACAATGAAAACGATCAATTTTCCTGTTTGTTAGGCCAAAACGCTTGAATAGAGTGAAAATCTAAAAAAAAATACTTTTTTTGGGATTGAGAAAAACAAACAAACAATTGTTTTTTTGGGTTGTTTTTTTTTAAATAAAAATCTTACCGGACATCTGGGTGATTGTTTAAGAAGTCGTGTACTGTACGATAGGTTGTATAAGAAAATGCTATTAGATAAGGCAACTTTTTCTTCATATTCAATAGTTTTTCTCGAATTTTCTGAAAGAATTGAACGTTCATGTATGGTACCTCGCATAGAATTTTAAGAATTTAAAAAACTATTCGACCTAAAGGAATAATCGATCAATTTTCTCTGATCGAAAAAAATAAAAATAAAAATTGTACTGTGTATGAGCACCATTTGTCCACCACTTCAATCTAAGGGTGCCCATACATCAAGTGACGATGGGCAAATTCGACCAAGATACAAATCTCTTTCTCTCTGATGGAATCTGATTAGAGAGAGATCTGTCGGCTGCCCACACACCACAGGCCGATTCCCGATCAATTTCATGCTGAAATCTCTTGGGAATTGTCTGAGTCTGCCACCTCGTTGCTGCCCCTCTAGTGTATAACTTACCCAACCCCTCCCAATTCCCCCCAGACTCCTCCCTGCATTGTGTCCAGCACCCCGCCCATCCATCTTCCACTTTCCACACCGCCATCTGCCCTTCACACGCCACGTGTGACATCAGACACGCTATACACCGGCGGTGTGAGACGCAAATGGAGCGGAAGACGGATGGGCTCCGCATGGTGGGCAACACAGGACAGGTAATGTATAAATGCACATGCCTGGGGGCACATATATACAGCACCAGGGGGTTCGTCGCTCATCCTAGTATCACTCGCTGTTACTGCTACGCACCAGATCGATCATAACGGACCAACGTCTTCCAGCAAGTCTGATCGATACATGCGACCAATTTCTGCCCAAAATTGGTGGCATCGTTGATCAGGCATGCACTTGGCAACCCTGAATTTCAACTGCAACACACACAATTGCTCACTGCCAGTTCAAGCAATGTGCTACCTTTATCTGGTCAGCAGGCGCCAGTCGGCCAATCAGGTGTACGGTCATACACCCTTTGCCTGCCATACCAAATCTAGCAGGAATTGCATACATTAGCATTCAGGTGGGAGGCTCGGATGGACGTAATCGTTGATGACATCTTTTACAGGGACCGCCACGTGTAGGCAACTCCCACACAGTATACACTTCTCAAAGAACTTCAGCGCTGACTGGCATCACAATTTCAAATCCACCGCCAACACCCTTTGAAGGTGGTGGATTTAAAATTGTGATGCCAGTCAGCGCTGAAGTTCTTTGAGAAGTGTATGCTGGGGAAGTCTATCTGAGGACTTTAAACTTCTTGGCTGCTTTTTGGACTATCACAGATCCTTAGCGCGGATATATACATGTATATCTCCCACACAGTCCCCTCCCTAACCACTCACCTGTCAACCCTAAATTTCATCCAATTCTATGATTATTGAAGGAATGGTCGATCAGCCGCCAAGTCGAGAGATGTATGACCACCTTTAGGGGTCTGGTGCTGCTCCACCTAGTGGCAGCCGTATTTCCTGTGTGGGATTATGTCCGGCATAGGGCCTATACTGGAAAGTGCCGAGGATTGGAATGCATTATGGTTCTTTAACAAATGATGACATTTGCCTGATCACTGGGCTCCAGGAAGCCTGTTCTCAAACTCTCTCATACATACTGTAAGATTGTGGCCGGTTTCCCCAGCTATGTTACACATTGTGCGCTACATTGGGCTTCAGAGGTCGGGCTGCGGTATTACCGCTATAAACTGTACAGATTGACGACGAGATGCTAATAGATCCAGCTTACATGCAAATTTTGTGCAAAACCTATGCAGCTTGACATTGGACCAGTCAGACTAAGCAGGAAATGCATTTGATTGGTCCAATTTCAAGCTGTCTTTCAATGCAAGCAGTAATCCCCTTATTTTTCGGCATTTAAGATGCACTTTTTATCCCTCAAAAATGGGGAGAAAAGTCCCTGTGTCTTATACGCCAAATAAAGTGAATCCCCGACTTAAGAATGCCCGGCGATATGACCCGCCACAATGTCGGGGACTCCCTATATTGTCCCATGTTTGTCCTCCGCTCCCCTGTGTGCGCTTCTCTGCCCCATGTATTATCAGAAGCGGCAGAGCAACTCGCTTAATGCACGGCTCCAGCTTTGATCACAGACCCCCTCCTCTCTTGCATCATCAGCAGAAGCCGGCACTAGGGGAACGGTGAAGGAGAGGAAAGGTCTGTGATTGCCGCTGGAGCCATAGTTCAGGTGAACCAAGCTCCCCCCCCAGGGCCCCCCCAACATGTTAGTTATACATGGGGGCAGAAGGGGACACAAGACGCCCCTGCACTATAGACGCACCAGGTTTAGTATATATTTTTTTTCCCCCTGGTTTTTGTCCTCTAAACCTGGGCGCGTCTTTAGTCCGGGGCATCTTATATGCTGAAAAATACAGTATTTGCCTCTTAGTGATCTTCTCTAATAGGCACAGAAAAGTAACATTTCTATAGCACTTTTCTCCCATAGGACTCAAAGCGCTTAGGCTCTCTCAGATTCAGTAATTAGTAGGATGAAGTATTCACACAACAAAAGTTATATTTCTGCAAATGCCAAACTGAACAGGTGGGTTTTCAGTCTGGATTTAAACACGTCCAGAGATGGAGCTGTCCTGATCTGTTGAGGTAAGGAGTTCCATAACGTAGGAGCAGCATGACAGAAGGCTCTGGAAACAAGTTTCCAAGTGGACTCTGGGTATGTCTAGATTATTAGAACCTGTGGATCTGAGAATGCGGGGATTGCTACGCAGCTGCAACATTTCTTTCATGTATCCAGGGCCCAGATTATTCAGGGATTTAAATATCAGTGGGCTGATCTTGAATAGGACCCTCCATTCTATAGGTAGCCAGTGAAGGGAATGCAGGACTGGCGTTATGTGGCAGTGACAGGGTTGGTTGGTTAGCAGTCTGGCAGCCGTATTCTGTATCAGCTGTAGGCGGTACAAGTCCTTGTTTGGAAGGCCAGTGTAGAGAGCATTACAGTAGTCCAGTCGGGATGTGATGAAGGCATGGACTAAGGTTGGCAGATCTTCTGGGGTGATGAGGTGCTTGATTTTTGCAATGTCCTTCAGGTAAAAGTAGGATGATTTCACCAAAGCAGAGATGTGAGTTCTGTAGTTTAAATCCCCATCCATTAGAACTCCCAGGCTACGCACAGAGCTTTGTAGATCTGTGCCTCCTACGTTTTGCAAAAACTCAGAATTTTTAGTATCTCATTGACCATCCAGTGTTGAATCATACACGATTGTACTGAGTGATGAAAATCTAGTGTGTGTACATTCCTTTAGTCATATGTCAGGTAAGCTGCTCGTCTTATTATTTCATGATCTATCCACAGGAGTTTTGAAGACTTCCTGCATGAGGGGCTGGTAGAGTATCTGGATGTAAATGAAGAGAATGACTGTAACGTTGCGCTCTACGAACACACAATTACCAAGTAAGTTACAGCCATGTACCTGGTATTACTGGGGGCCGGAACCCAAATAACCTAAAGGGGAACAGTAACCCAGGATGGAACTCCATCCCAATCAGTAGCTGCTGCCTCCTTTCCCAGGAGAAATCTTTACCTTTTTTCATAGATCATCAGGGGGGTCTGTGTGGCTGATATTGTGGTGAAACCCCTCCCATAGTGTGATGTCATGACCATGGTCCTGACAGTTTCCTGTCTGTGAATCTCGTTGCATTGTGGGGAAACGGCCAAGCAAGCAATAACTCCCTCTGTGCATAGAACGCTCAGTAACGAACATTCCATACAGATCACCTGGCAGAACTAAAGATGCCCCCACCAGTGATACATTTCAGAATGTAAATCAGGAAGAGGAAAGATTTTACAATGGGCAAACACTGACTAATCTATAAATGAATATTGTAATAAATAAGCAATTATTTGTATTCATTGTTATTTTCACTACAGTTCCTCTTTAAAGGACAACTGAAGTAAAATGAATACGGAGGCTGCCATATTTATTTTCTTTTAAATGATACCAGTTGCCTGGCAGCCCTGCTGATCTATCTGGCTGCAGTAGTACCTGAATCACAACAGGCATACTGCTAATCTTGTCAGATCTGACGATAATGTCAGAAACACCTGATCTGCTGCATGCTTGTTCAGGGGCTATGACTGAAAGCATTATTAGAGGCAGAGGATTAGCAGGGTTGCCAGGCAACTGGTATTGCTTAAAAGGATTTATGGTACCCGGAGAAGTCCTCTTGCTTCAGTTGTTTTAAAAGGTTGTGACCAGAATAAAGTTTGATATAAGTAAACTAAAGAATCACCATCAAATAAACTTTTTCTGTAAACCCCACATATCTATAGAGCTTCGAGCCAGCAACACTAGAAAGCTTTTCAGAGGTCTCTCAGCACAGTCTGTGTGAAAGAAAAGCCATGTTTACCAGCTGTTTTGTAACTATTTTGTGTCGGCATCGGGGCGAGGGGGAGGCAGAGCTGCGTTTTTAACCACTTTACCCCCCCCCCGCGGTACGAATTTCTCCGTCCCTTTTTCCCCCCTAAAAAACCAAGGGACGGAGAAATCCTTAACTTCCGCGCTCACGCCGCTCGTGCGCATGCTCCCACTGCTCATGCACGCCGCCGCCCGTTCGCCCGGAGATCAATGAACGGGAAAGTCCATTCCCGTTCGTTGATCTAAGCCCCCGCAATGATCTGCTGCTTCTTTGAGAAACAGCATGATCATTGTGATTTTGCCAGCCTCGTAGTGCTTCCCGTAAGCGTCCTTCCAGACGCTTACAGGTCGCATGTAAACATACTCACTGTATAGTATATATAGTAAAACTACACCGTAAAGCATTTTACATATAGAAATACATTACTTTTACACAATAAATTAACTCATTACCTCCCACACTCCCCAATTTTTTATTTTTTTTTGTAATTAAAAAAAAAAAAATTACAATAAAAAAAAACATAAATAGTTACCTTAGGGACTGAACTTTTTAAATATTTATGTCAAGAGGGTATAACACTGTTACTTTATAAACTGTGGGCTTGTAATTAGGGATAAATGCAAAACTGAAAAAAATGCACCTTTTATTTCCAAATAAAATATTGGCGCCAAACATTGTGATAGGGACATAATTTAAACGGGACAAATGGGCAAATACATTTCATAGGTTTTAATTACAGTAGCATGCATTATTTAAAAACTATAATGGCCGAAAACTGAAAAATAATAATTTTTTCCCACATTTTTTCCTATTTTCCCATTAAAACACATTTAGAATAAAATAATTCTTGGCACAATGTCCCACCTAAAAAAAGCCTAATTGGTGGCGAAAAAAACAAGATATAGTTCATTTCATTGCGATAAGTAATAATAAAGTTATAGACGAATGGAAGGAGCGCTGAAAGGCGAAAATTGCTCTGGTGTTCAAGGGGTAAAACCCCTCAGTGGTGAAGTGGTTAACCTGGCTATATACTGTTTACTTTATACTGCGTGGCAGAGAGGTACACAGGAGCATACAGACAGATCTGAAGCTGATGATTTACACACATTTGAAGCTATATTTATCCTTTCTATCATTCTGAACACATTTTACTCACAGTATTAGAGCCAGTGAAGATTGTTTCTGTATGCTGCATGTGCTGGACACAGTTCTCAGTAGTAATGCCCACAGTAAGAACTGTTCTCCTTTAATGTCATTCATTTTCTTCCTATAAAACATAAGATGATGAAAAAAAGCCTTTGCATTGCTATTTGCTAGTAATTATTGAAAACCTATGTGGCATATAGAATTTTAGATAACTTTGATACTTGTCCTTTAACTGTTACACAAAAATGTCTTCTGTGTTTTTCTTTTTAGACAAACGACCCATTTGGAAATTGAGCCGTTTACATTGCTGGGGGTTTGCGCTGGGCTTATTCCATACCCTCATCATAACCAATCCCCAAGAAACACCTACCAGTGTGCCATGGGGAAGCAAGCTATGGGTAAGAATATGGGATAGGAGTGCTTTGTTTGATATTATAATAACGATCTTTCACTAAAGATTGCACTGTTAACCCTTTCCACTCGTATGTCCCGCATTTCCCGTTGCACTCGTATGTCCCGCTATGCGGGACATAATTTCAGCGGCGGTTTGCGGTTTTGCGATTCAGCCAGCGCAAACGCGCTGGTGGAAAAGGGCCCTCACTAACCCTTTCCACTCGTATGTCCCGCATTTCCCGCTGCACTCGTATGTCCCGCTATGCGGGACATAATTTCAGCGGCGGTTTGCAGGCACATCTGCGGGGGGCAAAGTCCGATCTCTCTCCCCTTGTTTAGTGGGCATGTAAGAGTACATGGATCCCTAAGGATCCCGCTCCTGTGGCCATGGGAGACTGACTGGGGGTGCGTGCAGTCGGGATTGCGTGTGCGCAGGGACCCACAAACCGGCTGGATCGCGGACTTCACAGTAACAGAACTACAATTACTCGGTTCACACTTGCTCTAAAAAATGTATCCGGGGCTCCGTTTTTCAGCCCGGATCAAAACCGGAGCCACAGATAACAATGTTAAAAATAGCAGCTATCTTCACCCAAACAAGAAACGGATCCGTCTATGTTTAGGGGGATCTGTTTTCAAAACCTGAACGCTGTTTTGCAGCATTTTCCCAGATCGCACATGGATCCGGATACACGGAGGGGTAGTGGAGGGCAGTGCAAAACGGATCCCCCTCTACACAGGCTATTCTTGCACACAACACGGAGGGAGATCCGCATTGCCTACTGCCTGCTCCTCCCCTTCACCTCACCCCAATAGGTGTCCCCCAGGTAGCCTGAGGGGTTAGCGGGCACAGCGGTGGGTTCCTCCCCCTCACCTGGGTCCTCCTGTCCCCCTCCAGCAATTTGTGGCAAAAAGTGAGAGTGAGTGAGAGGGGACATAATTACCTGTCTTCCTCCGCTGACCCCGTGACTTCCGGCAATGCCGCCCACTAGAGGGCGGCATTCCAAGAAGTCACGGTGAGTAGAGGAACTAAGGTGCATTCCTGCTCGCTCGCTCTTTACTTTCCCTGCGAGGGGGAGTGGGGGGACCAAGGTGAGGGGGGCGACCCAACTGCCCGCCGCTGTGCCAGTTGCCTGGCATCCCTGCTGAACAATTTGCCTGCAGTAGTGTGAATAACACAAGAAACAAGCATGCATATACGGTAATCTTGTCAGATCTGACAATAATGTCAGAAACACCTGATATGCTGCATGCTTGTTCAGGTTCTGTGGCTAAAAGTATGAGAGGCAGAGGATCTGCAGGACAGCCGGGCAACTGGTATTGCTTAACCTCTTGCCGTCTGTGTCACGCCGATGGGCGTGGCCGCGGCGGCAGCCCCAGGATCAGCGGCAGCCCCAGGAAATCACTTGTGTGCTGTGTTGTGCGGCCCTGCAGCTTGGCCTTAAAGAGAATCTGTATTGTTAAAATCGCACAAAAGTAAACATACCAGTGCATTAGGGGACATCTCCTATTACCCTCTGTCACAATTTCGCCACTCCTCGCCGCATTAAAAGTGGTTAAAAACAGTTTTAAAAAGTTTGTTTATAAACAAACAAAATGGCCACCAAAACAGGAAGTAGGTTGATGTACAGTATGTCCACACATAGAAAATACATCCATACACAAGCAGGCTGTATACAGCCTTCCTTTTGTATCTCAAGAGATCATTATACACAGGCAGTGTGCATAGAGGGGCCAGGAGGGGGGAGATGCATCACAGAACCACAACACTGAAGAACTTGGCAGCCTTCCAGACACAGGCTGACAAGTCTGACAAGAGAGAGATAAGTTGATTTATTACAGAGACTGTCATAGTAGAAAGTGCTGCAGTAAGCCAGAACACATTAGAATAGCTTTTGGAACTTGTAGGATGATGATAAACAGGATGTAATTTTTGTTACGGAGTCTCTTTAAAGCTGCAGTGGCCAATTTTACGAAAAATGGCCTGGTCACTAGGGGGGTTTAGCACTGCAGTCCTCAAGAGGTTAAAAGGAAATAAATATGGCAGCCTCCATATACATCTCACTACAGTTTTCCTTTAAGCCATCCTGATGGCTTAGATTTTTTCTCCCAGAAGGGAAAGTCCCTCAGGGCCCTTTTCCACTAGCGTTCGCGCTAAACGCTAGCGATTGCGATTCAACAAAGTACAAAATTTCCCGGCGATTGCAATCACGATTTTGGTATGCAATGCACTGCGTAGCAGAATCGCGGCAAAAATCGATCTGCGGCACGATCGCACTTGAGTAAATACGAATTGCGGTAGTGGAAATTACCTACCGCGATTCCTATGTTCAAAGGCAAACTAGCGATTTTAAAATCACTAGCATTTTGCGATTCAGCATCGCAATCGCCGCTAGTGGAAAAAGGCCCTCAGTCCAGCACACGGGTGATTCCTGGCTCCTCCCCTCCCTCTGCCACACACAGTCAGACAGGATCAATGTGTACAGAAAGCCAATTGAGCCCAGGCACAGTCCCTTTGTGATGTGAGCAGTGAATGAGGGTTTTTTTTTCCTCTCTCCCCTTTTTGTCTGGAGTGTCATTTGCTATTCATTGTCTCTGTTTTCGGTGCTGGGTGTATTCAGCTGCGGTGACCCCGGGTCTCGCACATTTAGCTCCCTGGATACAATGCGCTGACGTCGCAGCTGATGGTCGGGGTACAAAGGCTGCGAGATATCTTCAGCAATAAAGAAAGGACCCTTTTTCCTCTGTTTTCTGTTATGACTAAACACCTGATGGAAGATTGATAGGTCAATAACCCCTCCCCCACCCCCGAAAAAAAACCTGTCGCCACCAGTCACTGTATGTATGATTATCCCATCAAACATGAACAGGGACTGTCAAAACTTTTCTTACAGCAGTTGCCTGATTTCTATTTAAAGTGGACCTGAACTCAGAATTTCCTCTCTGCTCTAAAAGATAAACAGCATAATATACTTTACAGAAAAACATTGCTTTGTAACTGATACAAACCCTGCAATAAATCTGCAGTGTGTCTACTTCCTGCTTTTATGAAAGCAGAAATAGGGTTAACATACCGTGTTTACAAATGAGCTCTCTGCCGAGGCAGTCGGCTAACACAGCTAAGAGATGAAATTACAACGTGTGCATCTGTCTCACAGATGAGGTGGAATTAGACAGGCAACACTATTTTTAAGGGGAACTGAAGAGAGAGGTATATGGAGGCTGCCATGTTTATTTCCCTTTAAGCAATACCAGTTGCCTGGCAGTCCTGCTGATCCTCTGCCTCTATTACTATTAGCCATAGCCCCTGAACAAGAATGCAGCAGATCAGGTGTTTCAGACTTTAAAGTCAGATCTGACGAGACTAGCTGCATGCTTGTTTCTGGTGTTATTCAGATACTACTGCAGAGAAATAGACCAGCAGGGCTGCCAGGCAACTGGTATTGATTAAAAGGAAATAAATATGGCAGCCTCTGAATACCTCTTACTTCAGTTCCTCTTTAAGGACATACAGGGTGCATTTCTCTATCTTTTCCTTCTGTCCTGTGCAAGAGTTCAGGTCCACTTTAAGGGTCACTTTGGGAGAAATGTACATTTTATCTGTATGCATTTAAAATGTTACAACTTTTCACCAGAGTTAAATGAGCTAGAAAGTACTTTTTTCTATGTTGCGATCACTTAGGCCTAGTGCACACCAGAGCGGTTCTGCTGCGTTTTGCGATCCGCTAGGGTAATGTATTTCAATGGGCTGGTGCACACCAGAGCGGGAGGCGTTTTGCAGAAATGCATACTCCCGGGCTGCTGCAGATTTTGGATTGTGGATGCATTTCTGCCTCAATGTTAAGTATAGGAAAAATGCAAACCGCTCTGAAAAACAGCAGTTCAGAGCGGTTTTGCAGGCGTTTTTGTTACAGAAGCTGTTCAGTTACAGCTTAGGGCTCTTTCACACTACGGGCAGCAGTAAAAGGCTAAAACGCTGCGTTTTTAAGGCCTTTTCAAAGCGTTTTTAAGGCGTTTTAACGCCAATACAATAGTATCAATTGTATTGAGAAACGCAGCGGTCAGCCCTAAAAAAGCTCCTGGGAGCTTCAAAACGCAACGCTCCAAAACGCAGCGTTAAGTGTGAAAGGTAAAATGAAAGTCTATGGACTTTCATTTTACCTAGGAAAACGCCAACTTCGGCTGTGGCGTTAAAACGCCAAAAAAGCCCTCTGGTGTGAAAGGGCCCTTAAGGGCCCGTTCTCACCTGAGCGGGAATCGCGCGATTCCCACTGACGGCAAACCGCTAGCGGTTTAACAAAAAACGCTACACAATGTAGCGAGTGGCAGTGTTTTCACTGCCGCGGTTGCAGTTAGCGATAACCGCAACCGCGCTGCATGCAGCGGTTTGCCGGCAACGAGTGTTCCGCGATTAGCGATCGTGATTAGCGTGCAAAGCACGCTAATCGCGATCGCTCCAAAACCGCCGCAGTGTCCAGTGATTTTTCTGCGCTAATCGCGTGAAAATCACTCCCGCAAAACGCCCGCGGTAATCGCCGGCGTTCTGCGGTTCTAAGTGTGAACGGGCCCTTACTGTAACAATATATGAAATCTACTACACCAAAACCGCTTACCAAAACCGCAAAATGCTAGGTGAAACGCTACAGAAAAATAAAAGCGTTTCAAAATCTGCTAGCATTTTGCTGATCTGCTAGCGGTTTTTGGTGTGCTCCGGACCTTACAGTAGGCAGTGAAAAGCTGACAGAAATGACATTTTTTTTTTTTTTAACTAGTCCCCCTCCTCATGGGAGATTTTCAGTATTTCCTTCATTCTGTACCTTACATGGAAAACGTTGGCATATGGGCGAAATCTATCCCACATTGCCATGAAATTTGGCCTGCAAGTAGACGCCAAGTAACTGTATAGGGGAGGGAGGGGGCCACTAGACATCAGGTAACTGTATAGGGGAGGAAGGGGGAGCCCACTAGACACCAGAGACCTGTATAGGGGAGGGAAGGGGCCATTAGACGCCACAGAACTGTATGGGGAGGGAGGGGGCCACTAGACACCAGGGAACTGTATAGGGTAGGGAGGGAGACCACTAGACACCAGGTAACTGTATAGGGGAGGGAGGGACCACTAGACGCCAGAGAACTGTAAAGGGGAGGGAGGGGGCCACTAGACACCACGGAACTGTATGAGGAGGGGGCCACTTGACACCAGGTTACTATAGGGGAGGGAGGGGGTCACTAGACACCAGGGAACTGTATAGGGGAGGGGGGCACTAGACACCAGGGAACTGTGTATAGGGTAGGGAGGGGGACCACTAGACACCAGGGAACTGTATAGGGGAGGGAGAGGGACCACTAGACGCCAGAGAACTGTATAGGAGAGGGAGGGGACCACTAGACACCAGAGAACTGTATAGGGGAGGGAGGGGCCACCAGACACCAGGGAACTGTATAAGGGAGGGTGGAGGCCACTAGACATCAGGTAACTGTATAGGGGAGGGGCCACTAGACCCCAGGGAACTGTGCAGGATACGGAGGGGTGGGGAGACATGGGTGCTCTAAATATGATTGATCTGGGGTGATGCATTCATTAACTTTCATACCATTAAAACCGGTTTACGGCGGGAAAAGACAGTTCCTGGAGTTTGAATGTGAACTTTTCCTTGGATGATAACCCTCAAGGATTTTACAGGGTTAAAAGAAACTAACGGGTAGGTAACGGCTGTATGACTTTTTATTTCATAGATCTCTAAGCCCACCCCCCCCCCCCTCCCCCGGGTATTTATTCTGCGGTGGGTGTTTTGTATCCTTACAAGCCTCTTCATGGTTGTGTCCTATGTTTGTGCTTTTTATGGAATGGAGATTTTGTGCTCTCGGCATTCAGAAGACTGCGTTCCGGGCCCTTTTGTAGTCTCCTGCATCACCTCTCTAATAACCGCAGTAACTTTATGGAGCCATAAACTGTATTGTTGGGAGGATTGTGAACATAACAATACCAAACATCTGACATCTTATGACCTGAAACCGAATCTAAAATGAACTAAAATCAACGTTTTGTTCTGCGGTTGGCTAATTGCATCAGCATGCCGGGACTCAGCGTTTTACTGCCGCGGGCAATCGCCAGGCATTAATCGCTTAACCATTCCCGATGTGGGCCGGAGTTTATAGCCGCCTTGTTAGATGTACAGTAGACCTGCAGTGAGTGGAAACACGACAATTAGGATATCGCTCAGAGGCAACGTGAGCTCTAGGGGAACTCTAGGGAAGCCAGTCGCTGAACTACTAATGTAACTATATGGAGGGGCTCCCCTTTTTATGCGTAGATGCAAAAAGGGTGCCTGAAATAGCTGCTAGTAGACTATAGGTAAAATGCCTGATATTCTACTGTTGTGCAGTGCTAATACCCTAACCCTAACCACTTCCCCTGCCGATGCCTAACCATAACGACACACCCTGCCGTGGCCTAACCATAACCACACCCTCTGCCGGTGCCTAACCCTAACCACTCCCCCTTCTGGTGCCTAACCATAACCATACAGCCTACCGCTGCTTAAAGGAAACATCCAGGCAAAAACAAAAATCCACTTACCTGGGGCTTCCTCCAGCCCCTGGCAGCCATCTTGTGCCCTCGCCGCAGCTCCGGTGGCTCCTGGTCTTCTCCTCTGCAGAATCCGACCTCACCAGGTCTGTTTCTGCGCTACACCGCTGACATCATCAGGACTGCGCAAGCGCAAAACAGCGAGGGCACAAGGCGGTTGCCCGGGGCTGGAGAAAGCCCCAGGTAAGTGGATTTTTGTTTTTGCCTGGACGTATCCTTTAACTCTAACCACACCCCCTGCCAATGTTTAACCCTAACCACACCCCATTGATGCTTAACCCTAACCACACCCCCTGCTGATGCCTAACCATAACCACACCCCCTGCCGCTGCTTAACCCTAACCACACCTATACCAATGCCTAACCCTAACCTTACCCCTGCCGATGCCTAACCATAATCGCACCCCTGCAAATTCCTAATTGTAACCACACCCCTGCCGGTGCCTAACTTTAACTGACCCCACTGCTGATACTTAACCTACTCACCCCTCCCTGCCGATGCCAAACCCTAACCACACCCCCTGCCGATGCCTAACCCTAACCACACCCCCTGCTGATCCCCAACCGACCCACCCTGCCGATGCCTGACCACCCCTCCCTGCTAATGCCTGACCATAACCACCGATCCACCCTGCCAATGCCTAACCCTAACTACACCCCTCCCGATTTCTAACCGACCCACCCTGCCGATCCCTAACCACACCCCCTGCAGGGTTCACCACCCCTCCCTGCCTAACCCTATACACACCCTTTGCCGATGCTTCACCCTAACCACAAGGCTGATTCCCTAAGGATTTCATGCTGAAATCAGTCGGGAATTAGCCTGGGGTGTATGAGCAAAGAACCGATCTCTCTCATCCGATGCAATTAGAGAGATTGGTCTCTTGGTCGATCTGCCCATCATCGCCAGATGCATGGCCACCTTTAGCATGTCTGTGACCGTCCCAAGCATGCATGCTTCGATTAAATTGTCTTATTTTCTTCTGGTTCAGGAACGATTGGCTACAACCAGAGGAACAGAATCGACACATTGATGTACTTGCTGGCTTACCCGCAGCGGCCGATGGTGAAAACCAAGACCATCGAGCTGATCGACTTCGAGAAGCTCCCGGCAGGACAGAACGCCACGGTGGCAGTGATGAGTTATAGCGGGTACGACATAGAAGATGCCCTCGTACTGAATAAAGCCTCGCTCGATAGAGGTGAGTGCCCGGGGCAATTGCTTTCAAGAGGGATTGCCGGCCACAAAATCGAATTCCAATTACCCACTGCTCTGCGTTTATTATGCAGCCTGCAACCTAATCCTGCATTGCCAGCATTCCAGTATAATCATAAATGTTTTTACTGTACTGAAGCTTATCTCAGTCAGCCTGGCCCTATTTTGGTACATTGCCAAGGAGAGGGAAGCTCTCCTTATCTCCTCTTCCTGCTCCTCACTGATTGGCTAAGGGCAGTTTGTCCCGCTTATTACACCATTTAAATGATTTCCCTTTCACAATGTATGGCGCCAATATTTTCTTTGGAAATAAAGGTGCATTTTTTTCAATTTGCGTCCATCACTATTTACAACCCTATAATTTAAAAAATGATATTAATATACTCATTTGACATGCATATTTAAAAAGTTCAGATCCTTAGATAACGTTGTTTGTTTTTTTTAATTGTAATTTTTTTTTTTTATTAAAAATTGTATGTGGGTAATTTTTGGTGTGGGCGGTAAACAGCTAATTATAAATGTAAAAAAATGTATTTATTTATTAAAAAATGGATGTTTGTGTAGTTTTACTATTTGGCCACAAGTGAAAAAGTCCTGGAAGCGTGATCGTACGCTTCCAGGAAGAGGAATAAGATTGGGAACTTTTTGAAACTCACAAAAACCGCAGCGTCTGGTGAGACGCTGTCGGCTTTTCTGCGGGGGGCTTCGATCAACGAAAGGGATCTAAAATCCCTTTCATTGATCGCTGGGCTAGCGCCCGGCGGCGGAAGCACGCGCAGCCCAACTGGACGAGAATGTTCGTCCAGTTGGGCTTAAGTGGTTAAACACAAAATAGCTCAAGCTCGCATGAAGCCAGCGTATACGCATGACATCTCCAAGAAAACGAGATTGTTGATTCCATGTGGTCAGCCTCTTGAGATTTTCACGTGTTATCAGCTTGATTGAGTGGATTGCTACGTCTGCGCAATATTCTTTGATTTTTCTGCATCATTTTACCCCATTGGGGCATTAGAACTTGTTAACAATTTATGAAATTGTTATAAAGAGTTCTGGTCTGTGCACTGACAGTTTTTTCCTTTAAAGGGATACTGTAGGGGGGTCGGGGGAAAATGAGCTGAACTTACCCGGGGCTTCTAATGTTCCCCCACAGACATCCTGTGTCCGCCCAGCCACTCACCGATGCTCCGCCCCCCGCAGACATCCTGTGCCCGCGCTGCCGCTCACCGATGCTCCGGCCCCGCCTCTGGTTCACTTCTGGAATTTCGGACTTTAAAGCCTGAAAACCACTGCGCCTGCGTTGTCGTGTCCTCGCTTCCCCTGATGTCACCAGGAGCGCACAGCGCAGGCACAGACCATACTGGGCTTGTGCTATACACTCCTGGTGACATCAGCGGGAACGAGGACACGGCAACGCAGGCGCAGTGGTTTTCTGACTTTAAAGTCTGAAATTCCAGAAGTGAGCCAGAGGCGGGGCCGGAGCATCGGTGAGTGGCTGCGCCAACACAGGATGTCTGCGGGGGACCATTACAAGCCACGGGTAAGTTCAACTCATTTTCCCCCGACCCCCCTACAGTATCCCTTTAAAGGAACCTGAAGTGAGAGGGATTTGGAGGCTGCCATATTTATTTTCTTTTAAACAATACCAGTTGCCTGGCAGCCCTGCTGATCTTTATGGTAAGTACCGTCTGAATCACACACCTTGAACAAGCATGCAGCTTATCCAGCCAGACTTTAATCAGAGCACCGGATCTGCTGCAGGCTTGTTCAGGGTCTGTGGCTAAAAGTATTAGAGACAGAAGATCAGCAGGGCTGCCAGGCAATCTGCATGGTTTAAAAAGAGATTAATATGGCAGGCTCCATATCCCTCTCACATCAGGTATCCTTTTCAATACCACGTCGATAAAAGAAAAAAAATGGTATTTTTCTGCTAGTAAACCAGGCTTAACAAGTTGTGAAAAGTAGTAATGTTCATACCCTGAGGGGCCTGTGATCTGTAGAGATGGTAAAGTAGCGAAAAATTGTAACATTTATAATATGTGCAAACATAGACAAATAATAAGAGGTACATTTTTTTTTCAGAGTAAAATGAACCATAAATTACTTTTCTCCTATGTTGCTGTCACTTACAGTAGGTAGTAGCAATCTGACAGAAGTGACAGGTTTTGGACTAGTCCATCTCTTCATGGGGGGGATTCTCAGCAAGGCTTTTATTCTTTATAAAGATATTCCCTAAATAGGATTTAAACGATGATGCTGGCCAGCTTCCCTGCTCCCTACACAGCTTTTTGGCAGTTGGACAGAGCAACAGTGCTTATGAAAATAAAGGTAGCCATACACTGGTCGATTTGCCATCAGATCGACCAACAGATAGATCCCTCTCTGATCGAATCTGATCAGAGAGGGATCGTATGGCTGCCTTTACTGCAAACAGATTGTGAATTGATTTCAGCATGAAACCGATTCACAATCTGTGGAGCTGCCGCACCCCCGACCCCCCCCCCCCCCCTCCCCCAACTATACATTACCTGATCCGGCCGGCGTGAGTCCCCCTCTGTCCCCGCTGTCTTTGGGCTGATCCAAATCGGCAGGGAGATCATCTGATTGGTCCAATTACAACCCAATGAAACCAATGCAGAGAAGCAGCTGTAAGGTAAAATGTGGAATGTGGAAGGTTCATTAAATTTGACATATTTATATCCTTTTATACAATACAAGTTGCCTGGCTGTCCTGCTGGTCTATTTAGTATCCAAATAAGGCCCACACACCACCTTTAACTTTTCATTGCTCCATCACTATATACACACACTCCACCGTAAAACCGGTGATCGTTTCGGGGCTACACAGTGTCCCCTTTGTCAAGGCACAGTTACGTAACTGCATAGTTGCGTAACCTAAAAAGTTCCTGTTAACCACTACAGTCACGCGCGCTCCTGCTGCCTGCCATTAAACACCCCCTCCGATCAGTGTATGGGAATATAATTTCCATTCACTGATCTAAGTCCCCCGCAGAAAAACCGACTATCTCTGATCCGAGACCTCGGTATTTCTGCAAAAAAGTTTCCCAGCCTCCTTGAAGTTCCTGGAAGCGTGATCATACGCTTCCAGGACTTTTTTGACTGTGGCTATCTTGTGGCCAAATAGTAAACTACACCCACATACATTTTTTATATTACATTATTTTACATTTAAAATTCTGTTTCCCTCCCACACCAAAAATTACCCAAATAATTAAAAAAATAAATAAAAATTGCAATTAAAAAAAAAAAAACAACATAAATAGTTACCCAAGGGTTTGAACTTTTTAAATATGCATGTCAAGAGAGTATCTTATATTTTTTAAAATTATAAGCTTGTAAATAGTGATGGGCGCAAATTGAAAAAATGCACCTTTATTTCTAAATAAAATATCGGCGTGATAAATTGTGATAGGGACATAATTTAAACTGTGTAATAACCGGGACAAATGGGCAAATTAAATACATGAGTTTTAATTACGGTAGCATGTATTAATTTTAAACTATAATGGACAAAAACTGAGAAATAATGAATTTTTTCCATTTCTTTCTTAATCTTCCTGTTAAAATAGATTTAGAAAAAAATAATTCTTAGCAAAATGTACCACCCAAAGAAAGCCTAATTAGTGGCGGAAAAAAACTAAATATAGATCAATTAATTGTGATAAGTAGCGATAAAGTTATTGGCGAATGAATGGGAGGTGAACATTGCTCGGATGCATACGATTTTCGACACTGTAGGGTGAAGTGGCTATAGTGGTGTGCGGACCTTCTTTAGATACTTGTATGGACTTTGGCTACTTGGTCCTCCACCCACCACCTCTGCTGGACATTGGTGTGTGATCCTTAGGATCAGTGCTTGTCTATTTGGCTGCAGTAGTGTCTGAATCACACCAGAAACGAGCATGAAGCTCTAGATCTGACAAGAATGTCAGAAACATCTGATCTGCGACATGCTTGTTCAGGTTCTGTGGCTTAAAAGTATTAGAGGCAGAGGATCAGCAGGACTGCCAGGCAGCTGGTATTGCTTAACCTATTTTGGTTCCTGGACGTAGTTTTTACGTCCAGGAACCATGCGCGCTACCGCGCGTGCACGCGCATTCCCGGCCGCGAATTCGGTAGCCAGGGAATCAATGTATCGGGCTATGGTGCCCGATCACTGATTCCTCTCCCCCGCTGAAAAAGCGACAGCTTCTCTCGGAAGCTGCGCCTTTTCTGGCCGTTCCCTTCCCGATGCGTCACTGTAAGCGTATGTTACGCTTAGAGTGACGTCATGTAAACAAACTCATGGCCGCCATCTTGTGGCCAAAAAGTAATACTACACCTGTAAGAAAAAAAAAATTAAAATTAAGACACATTTACATTATAAATCTATTGTTTACCTCCCACCCTCCCAAATCTACCCAAATAAAATGTTTACTATAAAAAAAAACAAAAAACCATTACAATAAAAAAAAAAAAAAAAAAAACATGTAAATATTTACCTAAGGGTCTAAACTTTTTAAATATCAATGTAAAGATGAAATATTTCTATATTTTTTTTATTTTAAACTTGTAAATAGTGATCGATGCAAAATGGAAAAAATGCACCTTTATTTCCAAATAAAATATTGTCGCCATACATTGTGATAGGGACATAATTTTAACGGTGTAATAACCGGGACATATGGGCAAATACAATACGTGAGTTTTAATTATGGAGGCATGTATTATTTTAAAACTATAATGGCTAAAAACTGAGAAATAATGAATTTTTCCATTTTTTTCTTTTTCTTCCTGTTAAAATGCATTTACAGTAAAGTGGCTCTTAGCAAAATGTACCACCCAAAGAAAGCCTAATTGGTGGCGGAAAAAACAAGATATAGATCAGTGCATTGTGATAAGTAGTGATAAAGTTATAGGCTAATAAATGGGAGGTGAACATTTCTCACATGAAAATGACGGAACCTGAATGGGTTAAAATGTAATAAATATGGCAGCCTTGTAAAATTTTACATATGTGCAAACATACAAATAAGAAATACATTTTTTTCCAGAGTAAAATGAGCCATAAATTACTTTTCTCCTATGTTGCTGACACTTACAGTAGGTAGAAGAAATCTGACAGAAGTGACAGGTTTTGGACTAGTCCATCTCTTCACAGGGGATTCTCATGGATTTATTTATTTTCAAAAGCACTTAGTGAATGGCAGTTGCTCTGTCCAACTGCCAAAAAACTGTGTAGCGAGCAGGGAGGCTGGCCAGCATCATTGTTTAATTCCTTTTTTAGAGAATATCTTTATAAAGAATAAAAGCCTGGCTGAGAATCCCCCATGAAGAGATGGACTATTCCAAAACCTGTCACTTCTGTCAGATTTCTACTACCTACTGTAAGTGACAGCAACATAGGAGAAAAGTAATTTATGGCTCATTTTACTCTGGGGAAAAAAACGTGTACTTCTTATTTGTTTAGCACATATGTTAAATTTTACAATTTTTTGTCATAGCGCCCCTTTAACCCTATAACCTTACCCTATTCCGTTTAAATTTGATGAACGTATGTTTGAATTGATTTTTTTTCTTTATTATTCTAACCGTAAAACTCCGAAATGGGGTCCTTTTAGCAGCACAGATGTCTTGTAGCCATCGCTGCTCCTGTTTGCTCAGCTTTTACCACAGATGTAAGATAGTGGAACGTAAATGCGTTGTAAAGATAGCATCTACTACAGGAACACTGAGATGAAATCGCCTTGACAGACAGCCCCGGCCAATTGCACAATCTGAGAGATGACACACAGCAGCGAATGAAGCCTGACCACTCCTCGACAAAAGACTGGCACCTCCAATTACCGTCATTCAACAGCCAGACGCTTTCCCCTCATTGTTTCACGAGACGAAACGCAGCACCAGAAACCAGCATAAAGCTCTGTTTGGCCGCAAACACTCCTCTGCCTGATGACATGTGCCGTAGTGCCCCCCCCCCCTCCAGCCCCCGGTACAAGTTTAATATAACTTTTGTTGTTCAAGAAAGGACTCCAAACAGGCCGTTGAATGTGAGCCAGTCAACAATGGCCATAATAGCAGCACAAGGGGGGGGAGAGAGACGAGTTCTCATTTTCTTACAGGTTCTCTTTTTTTTCTTTAACGGAATAAAAACATTAAAGAAAAAAACACTTATTTAATTCCTGCTGTATTGACAAAGCCGCGGAGGAAGAAAACGTGGAACGTCGGGCTCTAGCGTCCAAGTTACATTTCTGGGCATCGTTTTTCGGCAGCCTGGCAACCGGCGCAGCCATCTTGTCTAGGAGAGGGATAAAGGCGATGGCACGTGCGGCGTGGAGCGGAGGAAAGGTGACCCCCCAGCCCCTATTCACTAGGCCCTCATTTATTTGTTACTAATGAGTCGTTGTCCCCAGACCATCGCTCCCATTAGTGGGCTGGAAGATGGCCGTGAGGGCGGAATTGGTGAGCGGTGACATCGTTATCCGTACTCGAGTGGCACGAGTGAATAGAGGCCTATGGAGGGATCGCTAATCACACATGAATGCTGAGGGGTCTCCCGTGGCAACCAGTCAGCATTCTGCAGACTCACTCAAGTGGCTGTTTGATTGGCTGTTCCTGCTTCAAGCAAATCGCTGCTCTTTTCAGTTTTTTCCCCCCTAAATCAGCCAAATACAACGAAATAGCTTTTGAGGAAGAGAGACACACAAACAGCATTCATGGAAAGCACTCATTTGAGGAATATACAGAATATTTGCCATTCCAGTTCTTTTGTCCGGAGGAGGAAAACAGTGAAAATGTGTCTGGTGAAGGGTTAACCGCAAACTGAAGCGTAAAAAAACTTGTATAATGAATTATGTGTAGTACGGATAACGAATAGAACATTAGTAGCAATGAAAATAGTCTCCTTTTTATTTTCTGTTTTATATATTTTTTTTCAATAACATTGCATCATTCTGTCACAGTTGCAGTTTTAAAACCACACTCTCTTTTCAACTATAAAACAAATAATGACCCTTTGAACTTTCCTGCAGTAAAACCTTGTGACAAGCTTTCTCTCACTGTTTCATGGCTGTTTAAAGGACAACTGAAAAGTGAGTGACATGGAGGCTGCCATATTTATTCTCCTTTTTAACAATACCAGTTGTCTGGCTGCGTTGCTGATCCTCTGCCTCTAATGCTTTTAGCCATAGCCCCTGAACAAGCATGCAGCAGATCAGGTGTCTCTGACAATATTGTCAGATCTGAGCTGCATGCTTGTTTCTGGGGATATTTAGATACTACTGCAGTTAAATAGATCAGCAAGGCTGTCAGGCAACTGTTATAGTTTAACTACCTGAAGACCGCTCCATGTCGATGGGCGTGGCCACGGCGGCAGGTTCTGGAGCCAGCTACTGAAGGAGATCGCGCGCACCCCGCATCTTCTTATCGGGGGGGGGGGGGGTGGAGCTCCACCCCGTCTTCAGTCTCCGCCTATTGCTGCTTGGGAGACTGTTAGATGGCGTGATCGCCGTCTATTTACACAGTACAGTGCTGCGATCAGCAGCAGCGCTGTACTGGGGACAGACACTGGAGAGCGATCGGCAGTGATAGGCTGGCTGGCTGGGGAGGCAGCAGAAACGTTTTTCTTTTCATAAAAAAACAATATATTTATATTAAAAAATAAACAACTCGAGGGCGATCAGACCCCACCAACAGAGAGCTCTGTTGGTGGGGAGAAAAGGGGGGGGGGGGTAATCACTCCTGTGCTGTGTTGTGCAGTCCTGCAGCTTGGCCTTAAAGCTGCAGTCGCCCTTTTAGTAAAAAAATAGCCTGGTCTTTAGGGGGGTTTAGCACTGTGGTCCTGAAGTGGTTAAAAGGAAAAAAAAGAAAAAAAATATGGCAGCCTCAGTAGCCCTCTTGCTACAGTTGTCCTTTATGTGCTTCAGAAGACAGGACTGTAAGCTCTTTTGCATAGAAGTTTTTTTTTTCAACTCTTCCTGTACTGGAAAACGATATGAAACTCTCATTGCCACTAATGTTCTATTCATTATCTGTACTACCCATACAATTCATTATATCATACGTTTATTTTCGCTTCCAGTTTGCTTTACAGAGGAATCTTACTGAATGCAACTATATTATTAAAATAGCGTATATATTATTATATTTGTCTATAAATTAGTCAGTGTTTGCCCACTGTAAAATCTTTCCTCTCCCCGATTTACATTTTAAATTGATCACAGGTGGTGCCATATTTACTGCAGGTAAGGTGCATCACTGCGGAATGTTTTTTTTTTTTGCATGTTCCAAAGTGAGCAGAACCACCACCTAGTCTCCCAGAGTGCTCTGGGGCAGCAAGCTTCATAACTAAATAGCATAGGCTAAACATCACTGGGAAGGCAGGATTACTAATAATAATATTGTAAGGCATTATAGTATGACTGTGGCAGGGATTAGATTGTGAGCTCCTCTGCGGACAGTCAGTGACATGACTATGTACTCTGTAATATGCTGCAGAAGATGTCAGTGCTATATAAATACATAATAATAATATAAGACATAAGACTATGGTACGGATTTGATTGTGAGCTCCTTTGATATAATAATGAAAATAATTAATAATCTCTCTCTAGGCTTTGGGCGATGTCTTGTCTACAAGAACGCCAAATGCACGCTGAAGCGCTACAGCAACCAGACGTTCGATAAGGTGATGGGGCCGATGCTGGACGCCACTACCCGCAAACCGATATGGAGGCATGAGATTCTAGATGCAGATGGTATCTGCTCTCCTGGTAAGTAACTCCAATATCTCACAAACAGAGGGGGAACCCGTGTCAAGCATCTGAGAGATGAGGGACCTTTCAAGTTGATGCAATTTTGTCTGCAATTCATGTTGCTTGAAAATGGACCAATCAGATGCTGAAGCAGCAGCGTTTGATTTGTCTGTTCGCAAGCTGCATAATTTGGCATAAATATTTGCATCAGCTCAAGATTATTTGCATCTAATTGACCATTTTTACGATTTGCATCTAATTTGCATAAAACGTGCATCAGCTCTGAATATACCATCATACAAACCATAACTAGTAACGAGTAATCGGTGTCCTTTTTTTTCTTATCGGTTTCCTGTTAAATAATACCAGTTGCCTGGCAGCCCTGTTGATCTATTTGGCTGAAGTAGTGTCTGAATCGCACCAGAAACAAGCATGCAGCTAATCTGGTTAGATCTGGTAATAATGTCAGAAACACCTGATCTGCTGCATGCTGGTTTAGGGGCTTTGCTATAAGTGATAGAGGCAGAGGATCAGCTGGACAGACAGGCAACTGGCATTGTTTAAAGCTGATCCAAAGTGAAAAACTAACTATAACAAGTAACATGTCTATATATATCTTATCCAAAATGTAGATAGTTTGCACAGCAAATCTAGCTGCAAACAGCTTCAACTGTATATGAGTATTTTTCCCTGTGATACAATGACAGCAGCCATGTTCTGCTTGTCACATTACACAGGCAAGCTGATAGCATCTCCAGCCCTCTGCCTCTGAAATCTATGGCTAGTGACACCTCCTCCTCCTGCCCAGACTGAGCTCCCATAAGCCATTTCTACAGTGCCAAGGCACAAAAGGAGCTGTGGGCGAAACTTGTTTAGTTTATAGGGAATTTGAGTATTTAAACAAAAAAACAAACAAACAAAAAAAAGCATTTGGCTTGAGGAGTGCCCTATAAACCAGGGATCCCCAACCTGTGGTCCGCGGCCCACTGGTGGTCCGCAGGACGTTTTCAGTTGGGCCGCGGGACTGTCCTCTTGTCTGCCCCCACAGCGGCCGCCGCTGCTGTTACCTTTGGCGGCCGCGTGGTCTTTCATATTCCCCTCTCTCTCTCTTCCCAGCGTGTGAGTCACAACGGCGCGCCCTGCGGCTGCTGTGATAGAGAGGGAGGAAGCAGGAGAGAAAGAGCGGCCTCCTGTAGCGGCGCGCCGTTACTATGGGAACCGCTCTCACCTTCCTGCTTCCTCCCTCTCTATCACAGCAGCCGTAGGGCGCGCTGTTACTCACACGCTGGGAAGAGAGAGAGAGGGGAATATGAAAGACCGCCGGCCAAAGTAACTGCAGCGGCAGCCGCGGGGGGGAGGGGGGGGGGAGGTGGGGGCTGCTATACTGGGGCACTATACTTGCTATACTGGGGCACTATACTTGCTATACTGGGGCACTATACTGGGGCACTATACTTGCTATACTGGGGCACTATACTTGCTATACTGGGGCACTATACTTGCTATACTGGGGCACTATACTTGCTATACTGGGGCACTATACTTGCTATACTGGGGCACTATACTAGGGCACTATACTTGCTATACTGGGGCACTATACTGGGGCACTATACTTGCTATACTTGGGCACTATACTTGCTATACTGGGGCACTATACTTGCTATACTGGGGCACTATACTTGCTATACTGGGGCATTATACTTGCTATACTGGGGCACTATACTTGCTATACTGGGGCACTATACTTGCTATACTGGGGCACTATACTTGCTATACTGGGGCACTATACTTGCTATACTGGGGCACTATACTTGCTATACTGGGGCACTATACTTGCTATACTGGGGCACTATACTTGCTATACTTGGCACTATACTAGGGCACTATACTTGCTATACTGGGGCACTATACTTGCTATACTGGGGCACTATACTTGCTATACTGGGGCACTATACTTGCTATACTGGGGCACTATACTTGCTATACTTGGCACTATACTAGGGCACTATACTTGCTATACTGGGGCACTATACTGGGGCACTATACTTGCTATACTGGGGCACTATACTTGCTATACTGGGGCACTATACTTGCTATACTGGGGCACTATACTTGGGCACTATACTTGCTATACTGGGGCACTATACTTGCTATACTGGGGCACTATACTTGCTATACTTGGCACTATACTAGGGCACTATACTTGCTATACTGGGGCACTATACTAGGGCACTATACTTGCTATACTAGGGCACTATACTAGGCGTAGTGGGCACTATACTGGCTATACTGGGGCATACTAGCTATACTGGGGCATACTAGCTATACTGGGGCACTATACTGGGGCACTATACTTGCTATACTGGGGCACTATACTTGCTATACTGGGGCACTACACTTGCTATACTGGGGCACTACACTTGCTATACTGGGGCACTATACTTGCTATACTGGGGCACTATACTAGGGCACTATACTTGCTATACTGGGGCACTATACTTGCTATACTGGGGCACTATACTTGCTATACTTGGGCACTATACTTGCTATACTGGGGCACTATACTAGGGCACTATACTTGCTATACTGGGGCACTATACTTGCTATACTGGGGCACTATACTAGGGCACTATACTTGCTATACTGGGGCACTATACTTGCTATACTGGGGCACTATACTTGCTATACTGGGGCACTATACTTGCTATACTGGGGCACTATACTTGGGCACTATACTTGCTATACTGGGGCACTATACTTGCTATACTGGGGCACTATACTTGCTATACTTGGCACTATACTAGGGCACTATACTTGCTATACTGGGGCACTATACTGGGGCACTATACTTGCTATACTAGGGCACTATACTAGGCGTAGTGGGCACTATACTGGCTATACTGGGGCATACTAGCTATACTGGGGCATACTAGCTATACTGGGGCACTATACTAGGGCACTATACTTGCTATACTGGGGCACTATACTTGCTATACTGGGGCACTATACTTGCTATACTGGGGCACTATACTATACTGGGGCACTACACTTGCTATACTGGGGCACTATACTTGCTATACTGGGGCACTATACTTGCTATACTGGGGCACTATACTTGCTATACTGGGGCACTATACTTGCTATACTTGGCACTATACTTGCTATACTTGGCACTATACTTGGGCACTATACTTGCTATACTGGGGCACTATACTAGGGCACTATACTTGCTATACTGGGGCACTATACTTGCTATACTGGGGCACTATACTTGCTATACTTGGCACTATACTAGGGCACTATACTTGCTATACTGGGGCACTATACTGGGGCACTATACTAGGGCACTATACTTGCTATACTAGGGCACTATACTAGGCGTAGTGGGCACTATACTGGCTATACTGGGGCATACTAGCTATACTGGGGCATACTAGCTATACTGGGGCACTATACTAGGGCACTATACTTGCTATACTGGGGCGCTATACTTGCTATACTGGGGCACTATACTTGCTATACTGGGGCACTATACTATACTGGGGCACTATACTTGCTATACTGAGGCACTATACTGGGGCACTATACTTGCTATACTGGGGCACTATACTTGCTATACTGGGGCACTATACTTGCTATACTGGGGCACTATACTTGCTATACTTGGCACTATACTTGGGCACTATACTTGCTATACTGGGGCACTATACTAGGGCACTATACTTGCTATACTAGGGCACTATACTAGGCGTAGTGGGCACTATACTGGGGCATACTAGCTATACTGGGGCATACTAGCTATACTGGGGCATACTGGCTATACTGGGGCATACTAGCTATACTGGGGCACTATACTAGCTATACTGGGGCATACTAGCTATACTGAGGCACTATACTTGCTATACTGGGCACTATACTAGCCGTACTGGGGCTTTACTAGCTATACTGGGGCACTATACTAGCTATACTGGGGCTTTCTTACTGTACTGGGGCATACTAGCTATACTGGGCACTTAACTAGCTATACTGGGGCACTACCTACCCATACTGGGCACTATACTAGCTATACTGGGGCACTACCTACCTATACTGGGCACTATACTAGTTACACTGGGCACTATATTAGCTTTACTGGGCACTATATTAGCTTTACTGGGCACTATATTAGCTTTACTGGGCACTATACTAGCTATACGGGGTAACTGTACTAGCCATACTGGGGCAACTAAACTCCCTATACTGGGGCAACTATGCTAGCTATACCCCCCCCCCCTCCCCCCCCATAACCCGCTGTGCATGACACTGTCCACTAGGACACTAAACCAAGCCCGCCCCCAGCCCCCCCCCCCCCCACAACCCCCCACCCCCCGTGGGCCCCGGAGAAAAATTTGGTCAGAAAGTGGTCCCCGGGCCGGAAAAGGTTGGGGACCCCTGCAGTATAAACTATATGAAATTAACACAACTATGCAATGAGTAAAAGTTTATCTCGGATCCCCTTTAAAAGGAAATAAATATGGCATATCACACTCCAGGTTTCCTTTAAGGGTGCTTTCCCACTGATTAACACAGTTGCTATTGCACTGCAATCGTGTTTCTAATTTCTGCTACTGTGATTCCGCCCTGATCGGGATGGGATCCATTGGGTGTATGAAGTGATTGCGGTGCATTTGTGATATGCGCCAGGAAAAAAGGGCGGGAAAACATGTTGAATGGCTGAATCAAGGGAAAATCACATAGCTTTGCGATTGCAATGTGATTTTCCTGTGCAATCGTACAACTGGAGAAAAACGTCCCAAACTGATCACACTAATGGTAACATTTGCCACGGGTTTCAATTCATATTAACTGTACCTAGCAATCCGCAAGCAATCAGAATCACATCGCAAAATGCTGATAGTGTTAATGGGCCTTAGCCACAAAATGAACAAAAGACACGGCACTCCGAGGGCTGTGAACAGCAACAAGCTGTATTGGAGTACACACACGTTTCGGGCGGAGCCCTCTGAGTGCCATGTCTTTTGTTCATTTTGTGGCTAACTGGTGAACAGGAGTGGTGTGCCTGTTGGACATGGCTGGCTGGTTTCTATACCGGTGTACCTGAGCCTGGGAAACGGTCTTGTTTTGTAATGGGCCTTAGGCCTCTTTCACATCTATAAATGCGCGCAGGAGCCGTTTCCTGCACGCGTTATATGCCCTGCGGCATGTCGTCGGGAATCTGCAGTGCGACGCAATGAGCGGCAGTAGCTATTAATTGAACCCGACGGAAAGCGCCGGGTCGATGCTCCCGGGTGCGTCAAACCGCAACACAGCGTCGGGTGTGAAAGGTAAAATATAATTCTATGGACTTTCATATTACCTTGGTTAATGCAAAGAACTGCCTTTGCGTTACACCACAGAAAAGGGCTCTGGTGTGAAAGAGTCTCTTAGGGCTCTTTCACATCTGAGCCCTTTTTCAGCGTTTCAACGCAAAATCGAAACTTTGCGTTGACCAAGGTAAAATGAAAGTCCACAGACATTCATTTTACCTTTCACACCCGACGCTGTGTTTCGATGCGTTGCAGTATGACGCATCCGGGAGCATTTTATTAGTCAGGGAATCTGCGTTTCCCCCGCCGGGTTAATTACTACCGCCGCTACTCAGCGTCGCACCGCAGATTCCCGACGACACGTCGCAGCCTATTCAACACGTGCAGGAGTACGGCTCCTGCACGCGTTGTTAATTGTGAAAGAGGCCTTACACATGCAACTATAGTCGTTTGAAACGATCGTTCCCAACGTCAATCGTTTAAAAAAAAGCAGCCATCGACCATTAAGGCAAACGACGGACGAGCTAGATCGTTAAAAACGAACGATCTATCTTGGCGGATTTTTCTCAACAATATAATCAAAAAAACAATATCAGCGCAGCCAAGCAAATCTTAACATGTGGAACACTACATATATCGCAGCCAAAGTCCAACGTCTCAGCAAAACGTCTTCAATTAACATAAATAGTACACTTCAGCGCGAATTCACTTGTGTCCACCACCGAAAACACCATAAAAGTAATACGCTTACCAGATTATCACAGACCTTAACTACAGGGTCTGCAATATGGCTTAATGAGGTCAGCAGCAGGTTTCTTCGCAGCCGGCCTCCTCTCCAGACAAGCCGAGCAATCTAATCCTCAATTGCAGTATTTCACCAAAAATGAGGCATGCAAAGAGACAAACGCACATCTAAGCGCATCTACAGCGATTTTAATATCTCATTTAAAAAAAAACATAAAAGTTTTTTAAAAGTCACTCACATCTGGGCCCTTATGACAGGGACCCACAAGGAAAAACAGCACTTAAAACATAGGACGCCGTCCAGCCACACGTCCGCCTCGTCCGACCGGTTTCACTGTCAAAGTTTCATCAGGGACTAGATTTTTCTCAACGATGATCGTTTGCAAAAGTAGTACATCGTTGGAAACGGTCGTTCGTACTAAGCTTGACACGCGCATTTCACTATTTCTCCATGGAACTTTTCATTTTTATGCGCAAGTGCAATAGTTGCTTTACGTGATGTAACGTTCGTTCTAACTATCAGATCGTTACACACCTTTAAAAGCTAACTTTACTTAGCTCGTTCCTTCATCAATTAAAAGTTCGTTCATCTTTGACAAAGAACGATCGTTGTCGCATGTGTGTACGTAGCTTAAGGGATGTTTCAGTTGTCACGAGTTAGACCCACAATGCAGTGCTGTATTGTTAGGGGCCAGTACTCTGGTGTAACTGCCGTATGCTTATCTTGCGTGTGATATTTGCAAATAATCTCACATGCAGGTGTCATTCAGTAACTTCCTGTTACCCCAACAAACAATGTGAGTCACAATCCAGTTGTAATTGTACAAAAGCATGTTTAATCATGCATACCATTGCTACGGGGGCAATTAACCGCATGCATTTTATTAAATGTGACTAAATTGTGTCAGTGCTCAAAGGGGACAGAACCGCTTATTCAATACTTATTTAACCCATTTGCAGCTTCAATAGTTATCTCATTTGAGATAAGTGCATTGCTTTTGACCTCAGTCAGTAGAACGCGTCGTGCTGTAAATTCTTGGAATGATTTGATCTCTCTCTACTAGCAGAAAATATAGAAACTGAAAGCAGAAGTCCTCTGTTGTTGTCACACTGCACCCTAGTGACAAGTGGCCATAAATACACATTACAGCAGTGCTCATTAGAAACAAAGGAAATGTAACAAAGAAGAAATAAAAAAAAAAATGCTAAAATAAATTGGCCCTGAAGACTTGCAAGCCTCTAAATAAATTGGTTACTAAGGTGTTAAAGGTGCCCATTAACAATACAATTCTCTGTACAATCAATTGTTGTGATCGATCAGAATCGATCATTTGTTCCCACTAACAGAAGGAAAACTGCTAACCAATCAGGTTAAGGGAATCGGCCCGATTCTAGGATTGATTCCATCAATTGGATTGGTTAACAGTTTTCCACTGGTTAGTGGACTCGGACAAGACACAACCTTTATATCACCTTTTCTCCTGGCGAACTCAAAGCGCCAGAGCTGCAGCCACTAGGACGCGCCCTATAGGCAGTAGCAGTGTTAGGGAGCCTTGCCCAAGGTCTCCTACTGTATAGGTGCTGGCTTACTGAACTGAAAGAGGTGAGATTTGAACCCAGGTCATCTGTGGCAGAGGCAGAGCCTTTAACCAGTAAACTATCCAACCACTGCAACGATGGAATCAGAGGATCAGTCGTCTGGTGGAAGTCAATTTAAATTGCATCATTGAGTAATTACGGTAATCGGGGCCGGTGCTACCAAAGAGGCAAAGGAGGCAATTGCCCCAGGGCCCCAGATCCTTTAGGGGCCCCCAGTGGCTACAAGAGAAAAACATTTTCTTTCAAAAAGACTGTATAGTTTTTGAGAAAATCGATTTTAAAGTTTTCAAAGAGAAAAAATACACATTTAAAAACCCGCCGACTTTAACGGTTAATAGCAAATCCACCTTATATGCTAGAAACCCTAAATTTGCAGGATATGTTAAGGAGATCATTGGGAATAAGAGGAAAAAACTATTTTTCATAAAGACCTTATAGTTTTTGAGAAAATCGATTTTAAAGTTTCGAAGGAAAAAAGTATACTTCAAATGCGGTAAATGTCACTTTTAGTAGCAAACCTAACGGTAGTGTAATTTTACATGTATCAAACGAAAGCGCAATAAATTTCCTGACTGGGTTTCCAGGGGGTCCATACGCAGCCACAGCGCTTTGGCCAGGGATCACTATACAGCCGCAATATGGCTGTATGAAGATCCCTGGCATTTTTTCCTATTTTCCCAATTTTTTAATTTTTTTTTTATGTTTAGAGTGTGGGAATTTTTTTTTTAAATATGTGGGGACCCCCCTCCTGAAACTTTTTAACCCCTTGTCCCCCATGCAGGTTGGGATAGCCAGAATGTGGAGCTCCGACCGATTGGGACTTCACACCCTGACTATACCAGCTGCAAAAAAGGTGCCTTAATGCCTGTTTTTATTCCGGGGTATCTGTTGGGGGGGGCCCCCCAGGTTTATTTTGCCCTGGGGCCCCATTGTTGCTTAAACCGGCCCTGACGGTAATGATTGCAAGCGTTGCCTTAGCTGAACATCAGTTGTCAGACTAGGCATTTCAGAATTATAACTGCTTTTCGTTGTCTGTGTTGCTCATTACCTATTCAGGAAAAGGAAAGGACCTGGGCTGTCTCTGTGCTGCAAGCAGAGTACAGAAAACTAGAGCAGGTTGTGCTTAAATCCATTTTTCCAAAACCACAGCTGGAAGTAAACTGAAATGGAAAATTCATTTTTAATCATTTTAACTGCTGAACATTTGTGCAGCCCAGATAAGTTTAGATTTTTTTTTTTGTGAACTTTGACTTTAATACTTTTCCACATATTTTGCTTTGAAGCATCTCCTTTTTTATTTTAGCTTTCTAATTTTTTATTTTTTTATTTTGTTTTTATTTCTGTGTTTAGGAGAAAAAGTAGAAAACAAGCAAGTTTTGGTGAACAAATCTATGCCGACCGTCACTCAGACTCCTCTAGAGGGCAGCACTGGGCCGCAGCAACCGCAGTATAAAGATGTGCCTGTAACGTAAGTGACTGAGTTATGACCTTTAAAAATCCCTATTCGATAATTTTATTGAATTGTAAGAGAATTGGTGCCAAACTGTGGCTGCCCAAACGATGTTTGCAGTGATTTCTGGCGTAAGACGGTTGAAAGGATCGATCTGACGTGCTGGAAAATCTCGGTCTCAATTGTTTGAGTGTGCAGCGGTAACTGCGTTTAATATCGCAGCGACTGACGGACCCCCGGCTGGTGTCCCTCTAGGTGTAAAAAATCGTCCCCAGGGGCATAACTAGAGGAGAGGGGCCCAGAGCTGTTTTGAGGCCCCCAGCTAACCTTCCCTTCCTCTGATACAGGGGTCCATCCTTCAGATCAGGGGTTTTGTGGCTGAACTTGTTATGGGGAGAAGATCCTGATGGCCCATCAGGGATCACTTGCTTTATGACCCTTGTGAGATGGGCCCCATGGCTGTGAAGAGCACCGAAGTGAGGCAAGGGAAGGGGTGTAAAACATTTTTGCTGGGAGGCCCCATGTACTGTATGTAGTTATGCCACTGCCTCAGACTCCTCGACTCCGCTAATTTGCATATTACAATCTTGTGGATTGAAAGTATGTATCATGAAATGCGTCTCTTAACTGCCAACGCTTAGGAATTTTAAAAGACAACTGAAGTGACAGGGATATGGAGACTGACATATTTATTCCCTTTTAAACAATACCAGTTATCGGACTAGCCAGCGGATCTTCTGCCTCTAGACTAAAACTAGTCCTTGGTAAGAGTACTTGTAAAAGGTACAGACCGGAACAAAGAACATTTATCAAGCCCTTGGCAATGTAAGTGTGGGTACATGTAGGAGTGATGTGCAGGTACTCTGCAGGGGAATGAGGAGATTCTTCCTCTATTACACATTCTTCATACACAATCTGAACATGGATCAAGCCCTAGGCAATGTAAGTGTGGGTACATGTAGGAGTGATGTGCAGGTACTCTGCAGGGGAATGAGGAGATTCTTCCTCTATTACACATTCTTCATACACAATCTGAACATGGATCAAGCCCTAGGCAATGTAAGTGTGGGTACATGTAAGAGTGATGTGCAGGTACTCTGCAGGGGAATAAGGGGATTCTTCCTCTATTACACATTCTTCATGCACAATCTGAACATCTATCAGGCCCTAGGCAATGTAAGTGTGGGTACATGTAAGAGTGATGTGCAGGTACTCTGCAGGGGAATGAGGAGATTCTTCCTCTATTACACATTCTTCATGCACAATCTGAACCAGGTTTATGGGTGACAGACAACACCTGTGTTCAATGTGCACAGCATTCTCAGTGGATTCCCTGCAGCTCTGTGGGGAGTGCATATGTAGAGTATAGTACTACTGTGTAACAAAGTAAACCTGAGACAGATGAAATTCAAGTGTTATACATACCTGGGGCTTCCTCCAGCCCCCTTCAGGCTAATCAGTCCCTCACTGTCCTCCTCCACCACCTGCATCTTCTGCTATGAGTCCAGGTACTTGAGCCAGTCGGGCGTAGTGCGCATGCATACACTCTGCCGCCGGGAGAGTACTACACCTGCACAGCACTATTGCGCAGGTGCAGAATGTTCCTGGCTGTGGAAGCGGCACGTGGCCAGACTGCGCTGACTGACTGAATTACCGGGACTCGTAGCAGAAGATCCAGGTGGCGGAGGAGGACAGCGAGGGGCTGATTGGCCTGAAGGGGGCTGGAGGGAGCCCTAGGTAAGTATAAAACTTTTCTTTTCATCCGTTTCAGGTACCCTTTAATTCGTAGTCACCAAACCAAATTTTTAACAACATATCAAATTATTTGATTTCATCAGCAAAGGGAGTGCATACATTTGCATAAACCAGCATCAATGCAGAATTATTTCCATCTCATTGACCATCTCTATTAGTGACACGGCTACACATCAGGCTTTATACTTACAGCATAGATGTTATATAGTATATATGTTATGGCCAGAACCCGAAGTTTGGCCACTTCGGGTTCTGGCCGGCCAATGTGCGAAGTGGTCGCTGCGCTGCGGCCAGTGTTAGAAATTAAATTATTCCTGTTAAGATGGATGTATTTTCTGGCCGTCTCGCTGCTGCCAAATGTATGAAAAGTTAGTTTAATTGAATCAAATGAAGCCGGCGGCAATGTAGCAGATGAAGCCGCCGGCTTCCGCTCTGCCTCTCTGTCCTCCCCCTGCCTCTTTCTCTCCTACTTTCAGCCGGGGGACACGCGTGTCCCCGAGAGTCGTTAGTCGTACCAGGGAAGCAGAGCGGGGAGGCTGCAGACATTGCTTCTGCCAGCACCCGCTCTGCAGGAACAGCAGGATTCCCTGACGCGACAAACGACTCTGGGGGAGACACGCGTGTCCCCCGGCTGAAAGTAGGAGAGAAAGAGGCAGGGGGAGGACAGAGAGGCAGAGCGGAAGCCGGCGGCTTCATTTCATTCAATTAAACTAACTTTTCATACATTTGGCCGCAGCGAGAAATTCGGGTTCTGGCCGTAACATATATGAGATTCCTGTGTACGCTTCATATATACAGTCACAATCAGATGTGTATATCTGACTTTAAAAATACGGGGACTGCTTTATTGAAGCAGCACAAGTAACTCATTTTGATTGGTTTATTTCATTATTGTTGACTAAGCAGAGCTATTACTGTATGTATAAATTATTTATGATGACTATTATCTGAGAAATAGAACCTTTTATCATATTTCTATTTTAATTACAGTTTAAATTCATTAGGAGTCGGAGCATTTTTTCCAGACTCCGACTCCAGGTACCCAAAAATTGCTTCGACTCCGACTCCACGACTCCGACTCCACAGCCCTGCTTAACAATTTCCCGAGCTATCAATCTGTTACTGTAATCATGCGGAGCGGATTGAGGACGAATGATTGGTCGATCGTTCCATTGTTCCAAATTTTGTATTGATTCATTTAGTCCGATCGAATTACTTATCATTTTCTCCTATGTTGGGGGGAGGAGAGGATACATTGGGTGATCACATTGGACGGCCGATCGTTCCGGAGATTGTACCGTTGATAAGCAGTTTTAGGCTCCCTGCACACTGCAAATCCGATTTGGGATTCCGATTTTCTTTGAATGCTATCAACAGAAAAACGCAGAAAAAATGCAGCATGCAGTAACTATTAAAAATCATAAATTGGAATCTAATGTAAAAGACGATTAAGAATCGGAATTGCATGCAGTGGGCAGGGATCCTAAGACTGATCCTTGCGCCACAGAAATTTTTGTTGTCTTAGAAAAGAATCCGGATATTAGTTCTCAACATCTTCGTTTCATTTTCTCTTCTAGTTATAAAGGTTCTACAGAATCGTACATTGAGAAAGTCATGATTTCCTCAAATGCCGAGGAAGCTTTCCTGATCAAGATCCTGCTGCGGCAAACCAGGCGACCGGAAATCGGAGACAAATTTAGCAGTCGCCACGGACAAAAAGGTTCGTTTTTTTCTTATTTAACCAGGTCTGCTTGCTTTAATGTGACACAGGTGGAAAAAACATGATATAATGAATTGGTTGTGTAGTACAGATAATTAATAGAACGTTAGTAGCAAAGAAAATATTCTCATATTTTTATTTTCAGTTGTATAACTTTTTTTTTCTTTAATATAACATTGCATCATTCTGTCATATTTGCAGTTTACAAACCACACACGGCATTTTAAACTATGGAACAGAGCAGAGCTAATGACCCTTTGAACTTCATGGCAGTAAAACCTTATTTAAATGTTGTCTTTCACTGTTTCTTTGATGTATAATTCTTCTGAAAATTGGACTGTCTTCAACCCAAGTTGGGTGGAGTAGCTCAAAGAAGCTCTTTTGCATAGATAACTGAATTTTTTTTTTTACTCTTCCTGTACTGGAAAACAATATGAAACTCTTTCCTTTGCTACAGTAGCAAAAAAGCTTCTGTACCGTGTTAGCCAAACAAATTATATAGGTAGAAAAAAGTAAAAATACCTTTTAATGGCTAACTGTAAAATGATGCAAGGTTTCTGGGGTCTAGTCCCCTTCTTCAGGCATATTTCCAGATGTTAGCTGAAGTAAAACACTGATGCAGATAAATGATGAACACCTCTCCCGATCGACTTATATCGGCAAAAAAAAAAAAAAAAAAAAAGGAAATTGGATTAGATTTCTAGCTCCAATTATAAAAAAAAAAAATGTATTTGATTTTTCTTGACAACCGATCACTTTTATCGAATTGCCATAAAATCGGATAATTTTATTGTAGTGTGTGTGTGTGTGTGTGTGTGTGTATACAGTGTGTGTGTGTGTATACAGTGTGTGTATACAGTGTGTGTATACTGTGTGTGTGTGTGTATACAGTGTGTGTGTGTGTGTGTGTGTATACAGTGTGTGTGTGTGTGTGTGTGTACAGTGTGTGTGTGTACAGTGTGTGTGTGTACAGTGTGTGTGTGTACAGTGTGTGTGTGTACAGTGTGTGTGTGTGTGTGTGTATACAGTGTGTGTGTGTGTGTGTATACAGTGTGTGTGTGTGTGTACAGTGTGTACAGTGTGTACAGTGTGTGTGTGTGTGTACAGTGTGTGTGTGTGTGTGTGTGTGTGTGTGTGTGTGTGGTCACCTTTAGACTTAGTTGATACCACCACAGATTCGGCAGGAGAAGTACTGTATATCCGTATTTTACAGATACGCTGTTACCCCTCCAGGGATCTGTTGTGGGGGTCTGCTGCCACCTCAGAACCGATGCGGGTTATTTACCTGATTAGTAGTAATGCAGTCCCTTGTCCAAAACAATCACATTGGTTGGGTTTGTACGATGCAGAAAAGCAGCAGATAAAACAGACGCATCAAAACCGGATTGACTTGAACTGGCCCATAATGGTTGCCAGCATCATCCAATGTAGATTTGTCCATTGCTGATTGGGTAAGAAATGTAGGGCAGCGGACTAGTATGAACCGAACGTGTACTAAAGAGGAACTTAAACCAAGAATTGAACTTCCTCCCAATCAGCAGCTGATGCCCCCTTTCCCAGGAGAAATCTATTCCTTTTCACAAACAGACCATCAGGGGGTGCTGTATGGCTGATATTGTGGTAAGACCCCTCCCACAAGAAACTCTGAGGACCGTGGTACTCCTGTCAGTTTCCTGTCTGTGAACCTTGCTGCATTGTGGGAAATAGCTGTTTACAGCTGTTTCCAACTGCCAAAAAAGTATGCAGCAGCTACATCACCTGCCAGCAGTAAAACTGTCACCATGTAATAAATGTCAGAATGTAAATCAGGGATTTAAAAGATTTTACAATGGGCAAACACTGACTAAATCATGTATACATAATGATTGTAAAAATGAAGCACTTTTTTATTACATTATTTTCACTGAAGTTCCTCTTTAAAGTCGGAAATTCCAGAAGTGAACCGGAGGCGGAGCCTACCCCCTACAGTACTCCTTTAAGGGATAAGCGTTGCTGCAAGTGTAAGCGTTAAGTGCAAGGGTTAATATTGATTTGCATTTAATCTGTCCACATCCCGTACTTATGGGCTGTGTAGGATCGGGCACAGTTACCTAACTTCTTTGGAATCTCCTTCCAGAACACATATGTCACTCTCCAACCTTTCACATTTTTAAAGAGAACCTGAACTGAAAATAAAGTCAAAATAACCATACACAAGTCATACTTACCTGCTGTGTAGTCTGCTCCTCAATCTCTTTCTCCTCTCCTGCGTCCTGTTTGCCCACTGTGATCAATGGAATTCTCCGTCCTACATTCTAAAAATGGCCATTACCTCATAACAGCTTCCTGGTCAGCACACTGTTACACTGTAATATCGCCCACTTGAGCCATATGGAAACATGGACATTACCTTGCACATTCAGTTGTAACTGATAGCTGCTGATATATAACTGCCAGCAACTGGTATATTTCAGTTCTGACAAAATATTGTCAGAACTGGGAGGGATCACTGATAGAAGAAAATGGTGAGCTTCTGAGAGGAACTGATGGTGAAGTTAGTATGTAATATTCATTTGCAGCTATGTCATGTGTTTATTTTAAACAGGCCTGGATTTACATCACAGGAACCTATAGGCACAGATGTTCTGGCACCCTACACTTTGCTCTCCATGAACCTACAAACCCCCACCGAAACGCACCGCAATTGTGCTGGCTGGCCCAGCTTTTGTCTTCCCCGTACTTCCCCTGCCCAGCATAGGTAGCCACCGATGCCCCTTAATATTGAGGGTACTTCTTGTTACCGATTACTAAGTAGCTTGAGGTGCCCCCAAGTTTTGGGTAGCAAGTGGAACCTCAGTATTAAGTAGCAAGAGGTGCACCTGACTGAAGTGAGATCTGGTCAGTGGAATGCTGAGAACAGGGGGAGTAACCTCTCATTTTACACTCATCAGGACTCTGCATAGGGAAGGAGGGAGGGAGGCGCTCGGGGAGGGGAGTGAGCCGCCTTTCCATCATCAGACGCCTGTAGGCACATGCCTACACTGCCTTATGGTAAATCTGGCCCTGATTTTGAATATTTTTCCTCGCTTCAGGTTCCCTTTAACTACTTTTTGTAGTTAGAGTAGCTGTACGTTTCGGATCTACGTCGTCTTTTAAAAATCGCCCCACAGGTGCAGTCCTGTGAAGGATTGTTGCTAGCAAATAGCAACAATTATTCAATAAAGTTAGGCAAGAAAGAAAAAAAGTTTTTTAAAAGTTAAAAAAAAAAAAAAAATTAAAGTGACATGGTCCCAATTAAATAGTGTTTTGTTTGTTTGTTTGTTTGTTTTTTTGTTTCTTTTTAATTATCTTTATTTTTCATTTTCATAAATTATACAGTTTTCCAAATACAAAACTTACATATACAACTCTTACATATATAAAACTTACACTAGGCGCCAGATTCTAAGCGTTGGGGGGGGGGGGGGGGGGGTGGCAGGGTATCTAATATATATACCTCCATTTCAAGTTATTTCCACAGTATCTCCTAGATAAGCTATTTATTTCTTCCCCCTCCTTATAGCAGCTTTTATGATAGACGGCCTCTCCTCCTAAATTCCCCTTAACTGTATTAGTGTTTGTATTGCCTTGCCCCACCCCAGCCCGCTCTATTTCCTTTTCCCCTATGTCCCATTTTTTACCATCTCATTCACTCTTAACCCTCCCCCACCCCCCCCACCCCGGGTCACTCCGCACAATTCTCTCCTCCTCCCACTCTTCTTACAATTTGTCACCAATCGTCTATAGGGTACCCTTCTTTCTCAGTTTTCTATTCTTAGTGATTTATAAGTCTGTGTATGTTTAAATTCCCCCCATTGGTTCCACCTCTCCTCATATACCTCCCCTCTCTCTTGGATATAACCAGTCAGCTCCTCCATTTTGCATACCCGTTCCACTTCTCTCATCCATTCTTCTATAGAGGGGGGCAGAGAGGACTTCCAGTGCCTTGCTACCAAAATCCGTGCAGGTGTTTTTTTTTTAACCCTCAGTCAAGTTTTAACCCTAGCCTAGCCTATTAACCCATTGTTAACCCCTGCAATACCCATACCTGTTAATAGACTATTAATGACTGCCGCCTGTATCGATAGGATGCGATCGCTAGGGCGAAAGTTAATGCTCTGCAGATGTATTGCTCTGCCGTTGCCTAGCGATGCATCTGTACAGCCCTGGGGCCTCCAAACTGTCGCCCTAGCAAACCCATCCAATCGCTACTGACGCGCAGGCTGGGGGGATAACAGTCCACCACATACTCAGCTAGTAATAAAATATGGCATATGGGGTATCCTTTTCACTGGGAAGGGCCAGAGAATGTGGGATGTGTCATGTGAAAATTAGGTAGAGTGAAAAAAAATGGTATTTTCTGCATTTACGACTAATTTTTCCCCATAAAAGGACTATAAAATGTTACCCAAAGAAAGCTGAGATTGTACTGAAAAAAAACAAAATGTTTATCACTAAGATGGTTTAGGTAATGTATCAAAGCGACACCGCTAAAGTGTCAAAAATGTCAGGAACCTTAAAAAGAGCTTGAGGTGGGCAGAGACATGGTCTCTGCCTGATGACATGCCTCTGTGTCTCCCACCCGCCGATCTCTGCCCCCCACTGCCACGCTATAGCCCCATCAGATTAGCAACAATATTTGACGCCATCTCGGAGGAAAACACAGGGAGAGGGATTCCCTGTACAAAACACCCGCCAGGGGCGTTCCTGCAGAGTTTCCTGAGCTGTCATTGGGCAGCTCTCTCTCCCTGGCCACACCTCCTGCCACTCCCCCGCCTCCCTGCATACTATGAGAGACAGACACAGTCACTCAGTGCAGCGTTGTGACCTATAGCTCACAAAAGTGAAAGTGGGCCAGAGCTGCCCACAGGAATGGCGTTTTTTGCGGCTACCTGATCCACTCAGCCCCGTGGATCAGGTATTATGCAGGAGAACAGAGGCGCCAAAAGGATAAAACGAAGCTAAATGAGCTTAAAAACCAAATTCTTGGTAAATAGAGGAGGTAGTGGTGGACTTAAAAGGATATCCGAGGTGAAGTGACATGTGACATGATGAGGTAGACATGGGTATGTATATTGCCTAGCACACAAATAACTATGCTGTGTTCCTTTTTTTTCTTTCTCTGCCTGAAAGAGTTAAACATCAGGTATGTAAGTGGCAGTTCCTGTCTGAGTCAGGACCGGGTCAGAATACAGTGTGACCCTCACTGATAAGAAATTACAACTATAAAACTGTATGTATATACGGATCGCTCCCATGCTGCCGTCCTCAGTCTTCTGTATCGCCGGTACTGGGTCCTGTAACTTCTGCCGGAGAGATACGTAGAGAGCGCCCTTCTCTTGCGCAGACTGGCCGAAGTTACAGGACCCATTACCGGCAATACAGAAGAGTGAGGGCGGCGGGGTGGGAGTGATTGGAGCGGATGGGGCTGGAGGAAGCCCCCGGTATGTATAAAAATTTTAGTTTATATCATCTCTGGTTTCCTTTAAGGCTTTACAGTATTCCTGTAGGAGTGAAGGTGAGCTCCAGATTGTGGGTACAGATACGACATTCTGCTGTTCCTCTTGCATTTGGAAAGGTTTTTGTTTGGTTCTCTTGCCTCCAGTCCCTTCCAGCCAGCCCATGTCAGAATCCTCCCTCTCCACCCCTCTAATACCTCTCGGCATCGCAGCTTACACTCCTCTGATCTGCAGCTCTTTGTTGGAGGTGCTAATCCGTTTTCACATGACAGACTGAGAAATGCTCTTAAGGAACGGTCATATATTGATTTCTTTACATCAAAGCCACAACATCTCCTCTCTTATTCTGCGTCTCGTCGTACAACTCGCAGGAAAGAAAATCTGGCTGTTTAGGAAGCAAATTCCTCATCGGCCATTCAGAAAGTGTGTAGGGCTTTTGGGAAACGCTCGCAGGCCGGGGAAGGTGATGATTTCAAATGCAGATCTCCTCTGTTTTCATTTTGTTATAATAGGTTACAAGAAAGACTCGCTTGCCAAAAGAACGAGCATTGTTCCCAAAACTGTTCCGACTTCATTCCTGTGCTGCCATTCCAAGAAAAAATAAAATAAATTGGCACTGTAGTGACCTATAATAGAATGCAGTAAATTATTAAGGATACCCACTTTTTCAGTAATTGTTCTGTTTTGAACATCAGAAACCCTTCCTATAATCTATATATTGCTGTATATTGAATGTTGCCCTGCCCTCCCTGTGATGTCACAACCTAGGCTATTTAGCTATGCAAATTTTTCCTCCCAGAGCATTCTGGGAGACCAGGTATTATTTTGTACTAGCTTCAGACCTCTCCGTAAATATTCGGCAGAGTTGCACCTGACAAGAGTAAAGATGGCGCCACCTGTAATTAATGTCAGAATGTAAATCGGGAAGAATTTTTTTTTTTTTACAATAAGCAAACACTGACTAAATATTTTATAAATGGTTTGAAGCCCGTCCAGGGCAAAATCTGCAGAAGTTTTAATGGTTTCCCTGTGTCTGTGTGTGTTTCCTCCAGGCACTCATGTTTCCTCCCACATCCCAAAAACATAAAGAGAAGTTAATTAGCTTCCCTCTAAATCAGCCCTGTACTATGATGGAAATAGGACTATGGTAGGATTAGAGTGTGAGCTCCTCTGAGGACAGTCAGTGACATGACTATGTACTCTGTAAAGTGCTGCAGAAGATGTCAGTGCTATATAATTACATAATAATAATAATATGGTAGGATATTAGACTATGACTATGGTAGGATTAGAGTGTGAGCTCCTCTGACGACAGTCAGTGACATGACTATGTACTCTGTAAAGTGCTGCAGAAGATGCCAGTGCTTTATAAATACATAATAATAATATGGTAGGACATTAGACTATGAATATAGTAGGATTAGATTGTGAGCTCCTCTGAGGACAGTCAGTGACATGACTATGTACTCTGTACAGTGCTGCAGAAGATGTCAGTGCTATATAAATACATAATAATATGGTAGGACATTAGACTATGACTATGGTAGGATTAGATTGTGAACTTCTCTGAGGACATTCAGTGATATAACTATGTACTCAGTAAAGCACAGTGGAAGAAGTCCTAAACAATAATATGATATGTTAACTACAGTTCCTTGGATCCTTTCGAATGGACTAATGTGAAGGGATCCATAGGTTAAAATTGGATCAGTTTACATCCATTGCGATCGATTCCATTACAATCCGCGAACGGACTGTTTTTTTTTTAGAGCCAGTGTGAATTAGGCCTAAGATGAACTATATAAATCACTGTACCTTTTTCATACATTGCTGTCACAATAGGTAGTCTACACTTCTAAGCTTCTGCACTATTCTGGCAGGTGGACTGTTCAATTGCAGTTTAGTAAGTGCTTCTTTTTTTTAATAAACAAATAGCTGAGATACCCTTATAAGGAGATGGGCTATTCCAAAACCTGACAGATTTGTCAGATTGTCTTTTAATTTTTATGGCCAAGAATTTCTTCATCTGACATCACACCTACACACCCACCACCCGTGCCTGCTTACCGTACTCCACCACAATTAAATGGACAACTGGCGTGAGAGAGTGGAGGCTGCCATATTTATTTCCCTTTTATTTCCAACATGTTCGATCGGGTTTTGATGGATACAGCCGTCGATTTTGCGTTTAACATCCTTAGCGTTCTGGACGAGCTGAGCTCGTCCAGAGACGCAGGAGGGTGCTGCTGAGGCCCTGGTGGACCGATTTTAATACATTTTTTTTAAAAACACGCAGCAAGCACTATGCTTGCTGCGTGTTGTAGACGATCCTCGCCGCCGATGCGCCGCTATCCGCCGCGTAACGAGTGCCCCCCCCCCGACCCCGTGCGCTGCCTGCCCAATCAGTGCCAGGCAGTGCTGAGGGGTGGATCGGGACTCCCTATGACGTCTTGACGTCATTCCGGTCGTCGCTATGGCGACGGGGGAAGCCCTGACGGAGATCCCGTTCAGAACGGGATCTCCTGACGGCCATCATCGCCGGCGGCGATCGGAAGGGTGGGTGGATTCCGCTGGGAGGGGGGTATCATGTAGCTAGCGCTAGGCTAGCTACATGATTTTAAAAAAAATTAAGTTTAAAAAACCATTATTAGAACGCCAGGGAGGTTAAGTATGCAAAATCGACGGCTGTATCCATTGAAACCCGATCGAACATGTCAGAAATAATCGAATCGATCCCGTGGATCGAGCGGGAAATTGCAACGTGTGTACCCAGCATAATACTTTTAGTCATAGTCCCTGAACAAGACAAGCATGCAGCAGATCGGGTCAGCATTCACATTATGGTATTTCATCATCGGAATACTTATTTGAAACACCTTCTGGAGTTCACTGCGCACCAAGGACCTGCAATACTGGATCTCGGAACAGTGCCACACTATGTATGAAATCTGTAAAGGCCTGGGAGCGCCGGCCAGACACCATGGGGGGGGGGGGGGGGGGGGGCGGTGCTTAGATATTCGGGTACCCAGTCCATCAGTGCCAAAATTACAAATATGTTCATATTTACGGACATGCGTTACGAAAACTGTAACTAAAAAAAGTGGATAATATAAATATTAATGAAATGTTGTGAAGAAAAGTGTAAATAAAAGTAAAAAAAAAAAAAGTTAAAGAATTGGTAACACATTTTCAGTAGATGGTCAATTTGTGATAACATTGACGTTTGATGGAGACCAGCCAGTACCAATGGAACGGGTAACATTAACCACTTGACCACTGAGGGTTTTTTTCCCTTTAGGACCAGAGCAGTTTTCACCTTTCAGCGCTCCTCCCTTTTTTTCGCCAATGACTTTATTGCTACTTACTCATCACAATAAAATGATCTATATCTTATTTTTTTTTCACCACCAATTAGGCTTTGGATGGTACATTTAAAGAGAACCAGAGATGAAGCACCCTCTTGTATTTTACCTTATAAATCAGTGGGAACATGATAGTAAACACCTAATCTGTTCTTTGTTTCATTGTTCTCTGTTTAATCTGACTGTTATCACTTCTGATAAGAATCCCCGACTGAGCACTCAGTCTAGCTTTGCTAAGGAATTTTTATAGCTAAATCTGTCTTCTCTGGTGTCTTTTCAAGCCCAAGCCTGCCCCCTTGTGGCTCTGCTATAATGACTCCGCTATAATCCTTCCCGGCAAAGCCAGACTGAATGCTCAGTCCGGGATTCTTATCACAGCTGATAAGTCACTTTTAGCAGTGAGGATGAAACAGAGAGCATGGTAGGTGTTTTCTCTAATGTTCTTACTGATATATATGGTGAAATACATGAGGGTGCTTCGTCTCTGGTTCACTTTAAGCTAAGAATTATTTTATTCTAAATGCATTTTAATGGGAATAATAAGATCAAAAGGGAAAAAATTATTTCTCAGTTTGTGGCCATTATAGTTTTAAAATAAAACGTTCTACTGTGGATAAAAGCCACACATTTTATTTGCCCATTTGCTCTGGTTATTGCAACGTTTAAAATATTTCCATAGTACAATGTATGGCGCCAATATTGTATTTGTAAATATAGGTGCATTTTTTTCAGTTTTGCGTCCTTCACTAATTACAAGCCCATAGTTTAAAAAAATAACAGTAATATACCCTCTTGGCATACATATTTAAAAAACCGTTCAGTCCCTGAGGTAAATATTTATGTATTAAAAAAAAAAAAAACTTCTGCAAAACATTTTGGGGGGTATTATGGGAGAGTGTGGGAGGGAAGGCGTTTTAATGGGAATAATAAGATCAAAAGGGAAAAAATTATTTCTCAGTTTGTGGCCATTATAGTTTTAAAATAAAACGTTCTACTGTGGATAAAAGCCACACATTTTATTTGCCCATTTGCTCTGGTTATTGCAACGTTTAAAATATTTCCATAGTACAATGTATGGCGCCAATATTGTATTTGTAAATATAGGTGCATTTTTTTCAGTTTTGCGTCCTTCACTAATTACAAGCCCATAGTTTAAAAAAATAACAGTAATATACCCTCTTGGCATACATATTTAAAAAACCGTTCAGTCCCTGAGGTAAATATTTATGTATTAAAAAAAAAAAAAACTTCTGCAAAACATTTTGGGGGGTATTATGGGAGAGTGTGGGAGGGAAGGCGTTAATTTTAAATGTAATTGTGGGTCTTTTTATTAAAATGTATGTAGGTGTAATTTTACTATTTGGCCATAAGATGCGCTTGCACATTATTTCCTATTAGCGTACTATACGCGAACAGGAAGTAATCGTGGACTTTTTTTTTGTCTAGATACAATGACGCAGGCATCTCATTGATGCTGGCGATCGTTGACACGGGGACTTGGATCAGTGAATGGAAGATACATTCCCATTCACGGATCTCCCTACTAACCGGCAGCGATGTGAACGAGCGCGAGAGACAGCGGGTAGCATGCACAGTGGAAATTCAGCGGTAGGCGGATATCTATGCCACTGGAACGGGACCATTCCTCCTGCGGGGCGTAGCTATACTGCCTAAAATACGACAAGTGGTTAACCATTTATGCCGCCTGGACGTGATCCTCACGTCCAGGCGGCTGCTTTGCTGCTGATGCTCGCTCCCGCGCCCTCCCCCTTGGTAGCCCGGAGATCGATGAACGGGAACATGGTTCCCCTTTATTGAGCCACGTCTCCAGCAGAAAAACAGACGCGCGGTCTTTCTGGGGAAAGAAAAAAAAAAGATTCCTGTCATCTTCTCGCTTCCTGGAAGCGAGGATTACCACAAAAAAAATCTCAATGTGGCCAAATAGTAAAACCTACATACATACATTTTTCAATACATAAATACATTCATAAACACACATTTAAAATTAACTTTTTATTTCCCACACCACAAATTACCCAAATAACATTTTTAATGGGGAAAAAAAATTACAATTAAAAAAACAAAACAAAAAAACAAATAGTTACCTAAGGGTCTAAACTTTTTAAAGATGCATGTGAAGAGTGTATATTACGAACATTTTTTTTAAATATAAGCTTGTAAATTATAATGGACACCAAACTGAAAAAACGCACCTTCATTTCCAAATAAATTATTGGCGCCATACATTGTGATAGGGACAAAATGTAAATGGTACTGTAATAACCAAGACAAATGGGCAAATAAAATATATAGTTTTTAATTATGGTAGCATGTATTATTTTAAAGCTATAATGGCCGAAAACTGAGAAATAATGATTTTTTTTCCATTTTTTTTCCTTAATATTCTTGTTAAAATGCATTTAGAAAAAAATAATTCTTAGCAAAATGTACCACCCAAAGAAAGCCTAATTGGTGGTGGAAAAAACAAGATATAGATCAATTCATTGTGATAATTAGTGATAAAGTTATTGGCGAATGAATGGGGGGTGAAAATTGCTCTGTTGCATAAGGTGAAAAGTACCTGTGGGCTGAAATGGTTTAGAACGTTCTTTATTGTTCTTTTCCATACCATATGAAGGCGGTACATCCCTGGCTCTAGTGGCACACACACACACACACACACACACACACACACACACACACACACACACACACACACACACACACACACACACACACACACACACACACACACACACACACACACACACACACACACACACACACACACACACACACACACACACACACACACACACACACACACACACACACACACACACACACACACACACACACACACACAGCCATTCTCACTGGAGCAGAAAACTTACCTGCTTGATGCATGTTATGGAGCACAAAGAAACGGAATGCACAATCCCGTTCTGCAGCATTTTTCCTGCAACAAACTGCAAATGCTGGATACAAGGACGCAGGGAAAGCCTATGAGAACGGACAGCGTCTGTTCTTACTAAGCTGCTCGCCACATGCAAATCGCAAAAACCCACCTGCCCCTTGGAATCCGTTCCGCCCCGCCAGTCACCGCTTGGTCCGTTTCAGAGGAGGAAAGGGTGTATACAGATCTGAGCCAAGCACAAGCATGGGGCTTAAAGAGAAACTCCGACCAAGAATTTGACTTTATCCCAATCAGTAGCTGATACCCCCTTTAACATGAGAAATCTATTCCTTTTCACAAACAGACCATCAGGGGGCGCTGTATGGCTGATATTGTGGTGAAACCCCTCCCACAGGAAACTCTGAGTATGTACTCCTGGCAGTTACCTGTCTGTGAACCCTGTTGCATTGTGGGAAATAGCTGTTTACACCTGTTTTCAACTGCCAAAAAAGCATGCAGCAGCTACATCACTTGCCAGCAGTAAAAATGTCACCATGTAATGTCAGAATGTAAATCAGGGATTTAAAAGATTTTACACTGGGCAAACACTGACTAAATCATTTATACATAATTGTAAAAATGAAGCACTTTTCTATTACATTATTTTCACCGGAGTTCCTCTTTAAAGTGTAACTGAACTCTTGCACAGGACACAAGGAAAACAGATAGAAATGCACCCTGCGTGTTTTTAGAGAGAAGTGCCTGTCTAATTCCCCCTCATCGTCAGCTAATCACAAGTGAAATTTGGATTGCAAAGGACCAATAAGAATCCTTCTTGGCAACAAGAAGGGTTCTCGTTGGTTCATGGTGGACCAATAAAAAACGTCCCTGTTGCTAGGGAACGTTGGTCTGCGGCAAACCAATGGGGAGCCCCATGCTCCAGATGAACCCCGATCTGTCCCTGGTCCGTGGGGCAGCAGAGGAAGTGGAGGGATGAAGTGGATGCAAAACTGCAGGTAATGTGAACGATGGCGAATGTGTGCGCAGCACATCCCGAGCGAATGCGCTTTTTGCACACACTTTTGCATCCACTCAAGTGAGACGTACAGCTGTGGGGGGGATCTGCAGGAGATCTTCACAGAGAAGACCCCACAGGTAGAAACAGGCAAGCACCGGAAATCTGCCGGGGGGTACTCAAAGGTACGGACCCCGGAGACTCGTTGCAACAAGCGGCAGAGCCAGGGATGTACCGTCATCATGAGTGTGAAGCACTTGTGTATGGGGAAAAAAAACGTTTTTTTATGTTCAGGGCCGGTTCTATCTACAATGGGGCCCTGGGGCAAAAGTAATCTGGGGGCCCCCCTGAACAGGAGCACTGTAAAAACAGCGGTGGAAATTTTGGCGGAGCCGGCACCACCATCGGCCGTAATGGGTATTACCTCAATAGATGGCACCCAAATTACTTTAAAAGCTGGTGGTAATAGCTGGCGTCTGAATTACATCTTTCCCCACAATCCACAGCGACCTTTAGGGGGAATATTAACGCCACCGGGATGCAGGAGGAAGGTGAACCATTTTTCGGCTTTACCCTGCGCCCAAACCTCCCGGAGGTTTAATTATAGGTACTGTATGCCCTTGAACTTGGACAAGGCGAGTGTGTTCCTGTCCTCACTGCCTCCCTAATGCTACAGAGGAAGGAGGGAGTGGGGCTTGGCCACATAATTTAGTAGATGATGGGGACACTTGGGGGGGGGGGGGGGGGGCTATGGATGCTGGGGCAATTGCCCCCTTTGCCCCTATGGTAGCGCCGGCCCTGTTTATGTTATAGGTTTACTTGGTGCTGCCTACTCTTCGTCAAAAGTAGGGGGCAACGCGATGGAGTAGTGCTTGGCGTTTTCGCCTGGCAGCGCTGGGTCGCCGGCCAGGGCACTATCTGCTTGGAGTTTGTATGGTCTCCCCATGTCTGTGTGGGTTTCCTCCGGGACGCCAGTTTCCTTCCAAATCCCAAAATCATACAGGTAAGTGAATTGGCTTCCCGCTAAATTGGCCCTAGACTACGATACATACACTACACAATACATACATAGACATAGGACTATGGTAGGGATTAGATTGTGAGCTCCTCTGAGGGACAGTTAAATGAGAAGACAATATACTCTGTGCAGCTTCACTGAAGATGTCGGCGCTATATAAATACTAAATAACAATAAACCTCAACGTATTGAAATTTTATTATCACCATTATTTATTTATTTTTTTATTTTAACTTTTCTTCACACTTCAGTGTTATTTATCAGTGTTGCTTGCAAATTTTCGCCCAAGTCATTGTCTCATCGAAAATCCCGTTTTCAAATTTTCATGAAAATCTTCCGAAATATTCACGTTTTCGACCAGCATCGAAAATTGAAGAAACTTCGCTGTATGGAGACGCTTATGCCCTTATGCGGAAAAATGTCCACAATAATCCGCTAATACATGCGTGGCGAAGCTTTGCATAGCGGTACTACGACTACGCGGAAATACGTACGCGATGAACTACGAATTTAACGTGTAAATAATAGACATGAGGTAAAAATTAACGTGAAAATATTTGATCAAAAATTTGCCTGTGGAAACGAAATTAGGCGAAAATTCGGCAAAAAGAACTTTTGCATTTTCGCTCATCACTGTTATTTATATTATCCTTTTTTATACATTTGCTATTCATGTCCTTCAAATTCAAAGATGATACAATAAAGCGAGAGAGCATGAAACACAAATGACCGCTAAAAAAGTAATAACCTTTATTCCACCATTGTTTAAAGGCGGAGTAACTACAAACAAGGACCTTGTGTTTTCACTTGAAGATCTATCTGGACAATTGTCCGTCTTTTTCAATAGCTCTGAAAGTGAACCGTGTTGGCGAGAGGATCTCTTAAATGAGACATCCTGTAAAGATTGGCCTTTTGGAAAATGACGGGCTAATTGGCAAGTTGCAGCGAGAGGTGGGAGGGGCTAGGCATCTCTTCTTCACCCTCTAGAGTTTGTGTTTGCCGTTCGGGGGCCCTTTTATATATTCCATATTAAATGCTCATTTAAAAGTGGGTAAATATTTAGCTCCCCCCCCCCCCCTCCACCCATGCCTTGGTATGACCCGCTGACCTCACAGCGCATTCTTCAGAGGAGCTCTGTCTTACTACGTTTTACTGCACAGAATAAAATTACAGTTGTGTTTTCTGACTGGGCCAAACCAAACAGACATTGTTCCCCCAGCGCTGCTTTCTTGCGGTGTGGGTGTGTGTTTTGTCAAGTTCCTGTGGTGGTTTTATAATGGGACAGGAGCATTGTGGGGTTTTCAATTAATTGGCCCTTTGTGTGCTCACCCTCTATGCAAATGCGTTATTCTGCAGGCTTTTAAGGGCTTTCTGGGAAAGCTGTGTACCAACGTTATTGTCCTTACAGCCTCCACTAAAAAGCCATATTTTAAGTGGATGGTGAACGTTAACAGAACATGGCTCTGCGATTTAACGCCACTGAAACTTTACTGGATTTTATATATATATTTTTTATTTGTTTCAATATTCAGCTTTCCAAATAATGTATTGAGAATAGTCTAGTCTTGTAATGATCTTGTACTTAATCATTTTTAACAAAAAAAAATATATTTTTTTTTTTTTTGATATATGTTAAGTTCTTGAAATTAAATATTTTAATATTATTTCCAATATTATATGGCACGAATACATTACACATTACTAAATATGTAGAACAATTCATATCAATCGTTGCCATTAAAGCGGAATATAACCCTGCATTTCAACTTTGCTCTAAAACATTATTTACAGTATATTATATGCAACCAGCATTTTTTTTTACTAGACCAGCATTGGAAGGGTTACACAGAGCTTTAAAGTTCCTGGAGATTTCTGCAGACTCATCCGAAGCTGAAATAGATACATTTTGTTTACATAAATGTATCTAAGTGTTGAATGTGACTCACTCTCTCTGACTGAGAAGGAGCTTGGAGGACAGCCGAAGAGTGTGTAACATTTCTCAATAGATACATTTAACTAAATAGAATGTAACAATCTGAACTTCTGCATATCTCTCCACAGAACTTTAAACCTCTGTGTTTAACCCTTCCAATGCTGGTCTAGTAAAAAAAAAATATGCTTTTTGCATATAATATGCTGTAAATAATGTTTTAGAGCAAAGTTGAAATGCAGGGTTATATTCCGCTTTAAAGGGGCCTTACCGTCCAATATATTTTTAAGCTCGTTTTCAATGTATGGTTTCAGGATTTTTCTTCATTTAAAATAAGTAGCGTACAGAAATGAGGATCAGTGCCATCATTTAATGTATTGTAGTTAGGGGTCAAATTTTGAAATTATTCTTAAAAATAACATGAGATTTGTTTGGCTCCCTCGCTGACCAGTACTAGTTATTGCACCCTTTATTACCTGATGAAGAGGGTTGATCCTGCGAAACGCGTTGCATTGAGTATATAAATACATTTCATTGTCGACTATTCATTCAACTGATTGTCTACTTACTGGGGGGATGTAAGTCAACTACTACCTCCTTTTTTAAACGGATTTTAATTATTTTATTCTGGTTTTGGCACCTCTGTTCCAATTGAGCTTTAGGGCTAGTTAACAGGGCTCAGTTGCGTTGCAGAATAATCCTGCGTGTCAACTCACTGTCTATACAATTCTATGAGCTTGTTCACAGCACTGCGATGTAACTGATCAGGTTATTCTATTTATATTAAAGAGGAACTTCAGTAAAAAATAATGTAATAAAAAGTGCTTCATTTTTACAATAATTATGTATAAATGATTTAGTCAGTGTTCGCCCATTGTAAAATCTTTCCTCTCCCTGATTTGCATTCTGACATTTATCACATGGTGACATTTTTACTGCTGGCAGGTGATGTCACTGGAAGGAGACGCTGCTTGCTTTTTAGGCAGTTGGAAACAGCTGTTATTTCCCACAATGCAACAAGGCTCCCACAGTGTGATGTCAGTACCTCAGTGCTGTGAGGCGATGACATCACACTGTGGGAGGGGTTTTGCCACTATCAGCCATACAGCGCCCCGTGATGATCCGTTTGAGAAAAGGAAAAGATTTCTCATGGGAAAGGGGGTATCAGCTACTGATTGGGGTGAAGTTCAATTCTTGGTCACGGTTTCTTTTTACAGTCTATATCCAGGCTCCATTACAGCTTATAATGATTATGATGCAAGCTTATTTTAATTTTTTAAGTTAAGGTTGACTTCAAAATCAGTCCTGATTAGGTTATATTCACCTTCCCATCCTGCTTTCTTCATAACCACTTTTTCCTTCTTCTAATTTTTACAGCTGTCATTTTTTTGTCAGTCAGGGTTGCATATAAAATTTCCCATTATTAATCTTATTTATTGTGTATTTGTTTTGGTAATTTATTGGTGTTTACTTATTTATTTTTTTAGGTAATATTTTATTGAGATCACCAAATAACAGGTTTACCCAAGAAATCAACATCAGCAGGTTTTAGACAACATGTGGTCTCATTTAAATATTTGATTCGCTTGTTTGATTTTGCATCCTTTGGTATTGCACACTTATCAAGTGAACGGGATATTTATGAGACCATACTTAATTTTTTTTTTTAAACTATTAATGACCGTTATTATGTTACCTTACTGTTAACCTCCCTGGTGGTATGGACGAGCCTGACTCATTAAGGGAAGAATTCTGAAAATGGTATAGATGAATCAGGCTCGTCCAGCACTTAAAGGGTCCTTTTTCACTGCAAAACGCAACTGCAAACTCGTGCATTTGCATTTTTGACCTATTTTGATGTGCGTTTTTTATGCGTTTGCGTTTTTCTGATTGGCAAGTGTTGTCTTGATTTTTGAAAATAGATACTGGTGATTAAATCAATGCAAAACGCATTTCTATGCATTTTTGATGCGTTTTTCATGCGTTCCTATATGCGCAAAACGCATCATAATCGCACAGAGATGGGTTTGCGTTTTTTTTTTTAATCTGAGCGCAGCAGTGGAAAAGGCCACCCAAGATTCTTATTTTAAACAGGCTGCACTTAAGAATCGGCAAACACATGCATTTTGCGATTTTGGCAAAAACACAGCTAGTGGAAAAGGGTCCAAAGGAAGAGTTCCGTTTTTTCGAATGCATGTTTTACATTAAAATTTGCATTTGACTGCTACCAGAACTATGGTTTTGTTATGTCATTGTTTTCCGCTGTAACTTTGTTCTTAAAAAAGTAAAAAATATACTTTCAAACAAAAATTTGTATTTGTATGCAAATTTTCACATGCAAATTTTAATGCGAAAAAAAGGCATGTAAAGAAATGGACGCTTTTTTGCCAAAAAGCTGGAGAGTGGGGAAATTGTGGCCTGGCAGAAGGGGAATATTGAATTCTAAGTATTTTTGACATATTCTATTCAAAATGTACAGACTAACCAGCAAGCTCATGGTGAACCAGAACTCATTGGAGTGTGTCGGGCTACAATGGTCCAAAAAGCCCCCTTACTAAAATGCATGGAAAACAAAAGTTTGCTTTTTTAAAACAAAGTATTTGCGATAATTCAGGTTGGAGTGAGCTCTGAGATATCTCCCACAATGCATCACTGCTAAATATGCAAATTAACCGTTGTCGTCCTTAGACCACACCTCCAGATCCGCTGGAATGCAATGATGTGTCAGCTTGTTAATTTGTACAGAGCCATAATAATCCAACATGCATACAGACTGTTTTGGATTGTTTGATCCTCATCAGTGCATGGCATGGATTAATTTGGCTCTATGGAGTAGGGCTTGTAAATCTGAGAGGCACAGACTAACTAGCAAGCTCATGGTGAACCAGAACTCTGGAGTGTGTGAGGGGCTACAATGGTCCAAAAAGTCCCCTTACTAAAATGCAGGGAAAACAAGTTTGCTTTCAAAATGTATTCTAGACCCTTGCTTGACACATTTTGGTAAGCTACAGGCAAACATTTCATAAAAAGTAATTGAACCACTTTTTTTTGCACAGAAATCCAGCAGAAACTGAACCTCCAAAAGGTTAATCCCATAATTTACGAACACCTTATTGTTAAAGTGCACCTCCAGACTAAAAATCTACTCAGAAGCGCTGAAAAGGCTTGGTGTTTCTTTAACAGTTTCACAGCATCAGAACTTTGTTTTTCTTACCCAAGCCTCATTTTTAGCTGCACAGAAGAAAACTGCTCGGGCATTTTTCTCCTGATGCTGTGCAAAGCATTCTGGGATTTCTCATGTTGTTCTCGTTCTGCTGTTTTGGTGCAAATTTTTTTTTTATTTTTTTTAATTTTGAATTTGAGATTTGAAGCATATTGCACGCAGCTGGGAGGGGTGATCAGGACACAGGACAGTTGGAACTGTGTCTCATGCTCCCTGTCACTTCTTTTCAACCAAAAAGATGGCTGCCCCCATGAAATCACAAACATTTGCCTGTTCTTTTAAAACAGGGTGGGTAAGAGATTATATTACCTATCTATTTTAATTAACATAACTAATGTAACTAAATGACAGTATGTTTGTTTAGGCTGAAGTTCCCCTTTAAAAAAAAAAAATGTACAAAATTGATGGGCATTGTCACCAGTTCCTCGTGGTGCAGTTTGTGTTTTTTTTTTGTTTGGTTTTTTTTTTTAGTTTTGGGTTTTTTAAGCTCTCCATATGCATGCAACAGTTTTCACTTTTATGCACTCGGGGATTTGATTTAATTTTTTTTTTTTTTTTTACCTATCTCGGTGTTCATTAGTTTCGAACTATAACTTATCCTAAGCCCATTATGCTCTCTTTGTGTTATCTTGTATTAAAATCTGTCAGCTATGACTGGTCTTCCAGGCACAGTCAGCAGAGCAGAATAAGTTAATTATTTACTTGTGTCACTGGGCCTGTTCATCTAATGAAATGCACAGCTGTGTTGGATCTGCGGATGGCCGCGGAGATCCCATTGTTACGGGAGTCAGCAGAGGGTAGGAGCCGCAATGATGGAGAGCCCCCACTTCTTTCTGCTGTTTTGCCTTTCTGTGTCGATTTCATGCTTCTTTTATCACTCACTTTCACACAAAACAAACAACACAGCGACTGTCTGCTATGGGAACCGTTTTGGCACATAAAAGGGGTTCTCAGGGGTTGGCGCTTTCCAAGTTACCTTGAGTGTAACTTCTACTTAGCTGCTGGTTTTTAAAACTGTTTCAAAAAGTTCAGTAAGCCAGGAAGAATCACGAAGGAATAGTGCTGCGGTGAGGTAGTGGTAAAAGTATAAACGTAAACTCAATTGGAGAAACCTAAAAAAAACAAAAAATCCCACATTATAGGCGTCATTACAAAAAGGACTGTACAGTAAAACCTTGGATTGAGAGAAACTTGGTTTAAAGGGAAGGTTCAGGGGCGATAGAAAAAAATCCATATCCACTTACCTGTGGCTTCCTCCAGCCCGTGGCAGGCAGGAGGTGCCCTCGGTGCTGCTCCGCAGGCTCCCAGTGGCCAACCCGACCTGGCCAGGCCGGGCTTCTTCTGTGTTCCATTCTGTGTTTCACGCCGGCGCGCTTACGTCATTGGGACTGTACTGACGTCCGGGCTGTACTGCGCAGGCTCAGAACTACTGAGCCTGCGCAGTAGTTCTGAGCCTCCTGGTTTGGCCGACGGGCATGGGAACGCGAGTGATTGTTCGCGTTCCCAGCCTGTATATCGCCCCCTATGCTGCTATTGCGGCCAGCTGTTGCAATAGCAGCATAGGGGGTGATATACAGGCTGGGAACGCGAACAATCACTCGCATTCCCATGCCTGTCGGCCGGTGACAGCCAAACCGGAAGTGTTCGCCGGCGGGTCCTGGAGCGTCAGAGCGGGGCTGCGAGGGCACCGATCGGCTGCTGGGGTCTGAGGGAAGCCCCAGGTGAGTAAATCTCATTTTTTATCGTTGACTTAAGTTTCACTTTAAGAGCGCTTTGCTATATAAGCAAACATTTTGTGAAATTTTGACTTGCCATACAAGCAACGTCTTGATATACAAGTAAAAAAAAAAGTATACATGCGTGACGTCATCACAACTGAGCGGATAGTTGTTCTCTCTTTGGCGCTGCAGGATTGTGCTTAATCTGAGTGTAGAGACTGAGCAAAGTCACATTTCCATGAAATCCTGAAAAGTAACTGTCATTGGATAAGTTCCTTGTTAAAGGGACTCCGAGCACCTCGCATGGGCATGCCTTTAAGCCAGACGACTTCCAACAAAGTCGTGCTATAACCCCTCTGGAGGAGCCTCTTGCAATGGCCATGCGTGTCACTTCCTCTTCCTGCTTCATTCAGTGATGCACTTCTCTAACAGAGAAGACAGGGGTGACCCGGAAGTTATAACATAGCCAAGGTGGCAGCCGCGATTTTTAAATTGAAATCGAACGAAAACTATTTGGTGTAGAGTGACGATTCAGGCATCAAATGAGAGGAGAGGACACGCTACAGAAAGGTATGCATCTTTAAGTACTTTGCGGTACTGGTTTGAGTCTTAAAGGCATGTCCATGAGAGGTGCTCGGAGTCCCTTTTCAAAGCCACTCAAAAACCGGTTGGGGCAGCCAACAGATGGCAATGATTCTGTTAGTGAAAGTCTTGTTTACATTTTTATTTTATACTATTTTACTATAACTGTTTTTGTATTGTGGAGCAAATCAACTGGGTTTCCATTCATTCTTATGGGGAAATTCACTTTGATAAAAGAGTGCTTTGGATTACAAGCATGTTTCCGGAACGAATTATACTCTCAAAGCAATCCTCCATTGTATTCTGTTTAGAGTCCCTAAAATAGTGTGTATTTGTAGGGAGATATACAAGTAAAGAACAATTTATATTGAGGAGTATAAAAAAAAAATACAGCACAGGTGGTCCCCTTTGTAAAGGTGACCACACACCCTACAATTTTTTAAATTTCTTTTCCATTCAAGAATTACAATCAATGTTTCTGATTGATTGTAGCATTTAAAAAAATCTGACCAACGCACACGTGTTACATTTTTTTTCCCAGTTATGAAAAAAATTATTGAAAACTCTGAAAAGATTGCTTGGGTCTACAACTTAAAGAGAACCTGTAACAAAAAAAGTTCCCCTGTGGGTACTCACCTCGGGAGGGGGAAGCCTCAGGGTCCCAATTACCTTCCCGGCTCCAGCGCAGGTGCAGTATCTGCTCTCCTCTCGGAGATAGGCGGAAATAGCTGATCGCTGTGGGGCCGCTCTACTGCGCAGGGGCAAGTCTCCTGCAAGTCTCCTGCACCTGTGTAGTAGAGCGGACCCAACAGAGATCGGCTATTAACGTCTATTTCTGTGCTGAGAGCTGCACCAGCGCCCCCGCTGGAGCCAGGGAAGGTAAATATAACAAGCCTCGTCAGGCTTGTCGAGCCAGGATTGCGGGAGACTCCGGGGGAGCCAGCGCTGGATTTGCCTTTCAGCTACAGGGGAGGGAGAAGCCTCATTGGGACCCTGAGGCTTCCCCCTCTTTAGATGGCCACACACCATACAATTAAAAGATCAAATTTTTCTCCAATTCGATAATTACGATCGGTTGTCCCAAAAAATCAAGAGCTTTTCCTTTTTTTTCGATCGATAAATCCGATTGGATTTCCCTTTTTTTTTTTTTTTTCGATTTTTGGAGATTGGACATATTGGAAATTTCAGACCAACTTTATCAAGAATTGTATGGTGTGTGATGGATTGTCAATTGCTTGATGTACAGTCCCTACCGATTTTTTTTTCTGAGCCTTTAATTATTTTATTCATGATTGGGGAAAAAATTGTGTGTGTGTGTGTGTGTGTGTGTGTGTGTGTGTGTGTGTGTGTGTGTGTGTGTGTGTGTGTGTGTGTTACATTGGTCAGATTTTTGAATTGTTACAATCAGTCAGAAAAATTGATTGCTATCCTTGAATTGAACTGATATTTAGAATATTGTATGGTGTGTGGTCAACTTTAGGATTAAAGCAACAGGCTTAAAGTTTTTGTTTTTTTTATATATACATTTTTCATTTCCTGGCAGGTGTGTGCGGTTTAATAGTGCCCCAAGAAGATATGCCCTTTTGTGACACTGGCGTCTGCCCAGACATCATCATGAATCCTCACGGTTTCCCATCTCGGATGACGGTAGGTGTCTTTCTGTCCTTTCATTTTTTAATTTCTGTTTATGAATTTGTCTCGTACCTCTGACTTCTGGCTGTGTTTAGTGATTACATGCCATAGAGCCATAGAATCCCAGCCAGGGCACTATCTGCACAAAGTTTGTATGTTCACCCTGTGTCTGTGTGGGTTTCCTCCGGGCACTCTGCTTTCCTCCCACATCCCAAAAACACACAGATAAGTTAATTAATTGGCTTTCCCTTAAACTGGAATATAACCCAGTATTTCTTCTTTGCTCTAAAAGATTTACAGCATATAATCTACTAACACAATGGTTTTTTTTTTTTTTTTAGTAAAACAGCATTTACAGGGTTACATCACAGGACTGACTTTTTCTCCTGCAGGGGCTGCTGCATCTGAACTGGTGATTAGCTTATCTTCTATATACATTCTTTACTTGATACAATTAAAGCGGAATATAACCCTGCATTTCAACTTTGCTCTAAAACATTATTTACAGCATATTATATGCAAAAAGCATTTTTTTTTACTAGACCAGCATTGGAAGGGTTAAACACAGAGGTTTCAAGTGCCGTGGAGAGATATGCAGAAGTTCAGATTGTTACATTCTATTTAGTTGAATGTATCTATTGAGAAATGTTACACACTCTTTGGCTGTCCTCCAGCTCCTTCTCAGTCAGAGAGATGAGTCACATTCAACACTTAGATACATTTATGTAAACAAAATGTGTCTATGTCAGCTTCAGTCTGCAGAAATCTCCAGGAAGCTCTGTGTAACCCTTCCAATGCTGGTCTAGTAAAAAAAAAATTGCTGGTTGCATATAATGTACTGTAAATAATGTTTTAGAGCAAAGTTAAAATGCAGGGTTATATTCTGCTTAAGTAAACATTATCTGGCTGTGCAGAAACTTATGCTTATTAGTCCTGGGGTGAAACACAGGTCAGAAATCACTGCTGGCTGCATTTACAACAGAATGACAACAGTTATGAATAAAATGCACCAGCAGCTTTCAAAGTAAATAAACTGAACTTTGGGAAGTTATAATTTCTAAATGAATTTTAATACTTGTGCACAAAAGCAAATATGATAATTGTAGGGGTTATAAAAAGTAGGAAAACACATTTTTGGGCAGAGAGGTTAGCTCTCTCGCCTTGCAGCGCTAGGTCCCTGGTTCGAATCCCAGCCAGGGCACTATCTGCAAAGAGTTTGTATGTTCTCTCCGTGTCTGCGTGGGTTTCCTCCGGGCACTCCGGTTTCCTCCCACATTCCAAAAGCATACAGATAAGTTAATTGGCTCCCCCTAAAAATTGTCACTAGACTACAATACATACACTACAAAATATAGACATATAGCAATGGTAGGGATTAGATTGTGAGCTCCTTTGAGGGACAGTTAGTGACAAGACAATATATATATATGTGTGTGTGTGTGTGTGTGTGTGTGTGTGTGTGTGTGTGTGTGTGTGTGTGTGTGTGTGTGTGTG